>NC_044992.1:37471624-37733883 GCF_008728515.1 Papio anubis
ATATGCATCCAAGAAAGTAACTTTTGATTTTTGTAATCTGCTGAAGTTTTAGTTACCTGGATTCCAGGACAGGCTATGGCAGTGAACCTTGGCTACACACTGAAATCACCTAGAATCCTTAAAACACAGGGGCCAGGGTCCTATTCTCAGAGAGTCAGGTTTAATGGGTCTGGGGTTTGGCTAGGCTTTGTAAATTTTAAAATCTCTCCAGGTGATTCTAATGTGCTACGAAGGGCCTCTTAATATGCCAGACCTGGTCATCACCCAAATGGGCTTGCACCTTGAAGATGGTGCCACTTGGAAGTTTGTTCTTACTACTATCCCAGATCAGTCAAAACTTACCTACAGTTGAGTGAGCTCCCTCCACAAGAAAAAAGTCTTAGATATGCCTCTAAGTGAGAGGACTTCTGATCTCAATAGGGCAATAACTCACATCTAAAAAGAATGCCCAACGGTGGGACCAGTCACTCACGGTAATAATACTATAATTATTGCTGTTTTCATTATCCAAAGGAGGACAGTTCTGGATTGGGGGATGTATTAGTTTGCTAGGACTGCCAAAACAAAGCACACAAACTGAGTGGCTTAAGCAACAGAAATTTATTGTCTCACAGTTTGGAGGCTAGAAGTCCAAGGTCAATGTGTCAGCTGGGCACTGCTCCCTCTGAAGGCTCTGGGAGCAGAGGAGGGGGGTTCCATTCTAGGCCTCTCTCCTAGCATCTCCTAGATAGTTCTCTGGCTTGTGGCAACAGTGCCCATTTTAGGACTTCAACATACAAATTTTTGGGGGACACAGTTCAACCCATAACATGAGAGCAGTCAGGTTCCATGTACATGGCACCATGTATCTTATTCAGGTGTACTCTAAAATACCATGATGGGGTATGGTCAAAATGAACTGAAATCTGCCCTAAGCTTCAATGGGGAGGTATTCCCTGGTCAGCAAGGAAAAGCTACAGAAGGTTAATTCACAGATTATTCCTTACAGATAAATCAATAATTTTGGCTGACATTAGAGGTTTTAAAAACTCAGTCTTCGGCAAAATAAGAATTATTTAAAGGAGTTAGTAAGTTCCCCCTCAATAAGAATATCTAAGCAAAATCTTGAGGAGCTATCGGCCAGGGGTGCTTTGGAAGGATTCTTTCATTTGAAAGGTGGTTGGACTAGAGGAACTTACAAATTCACCTCAACTCTAGGATTTTGTGCTTCTTGCAAAGACTATTCAGAGGCACACCGGATGTTTCGTGGTACAGTTCTGCACCAGGCACTATATCCAAAGGAAGGATACTTTAGACATGGCTCTAAGTCCAAAGAGTTAATGTGAAAATCCTAATGATGCATCAGCTCTGCTAAAATCCATTGCTGGTTTTACACACAAAAGCTTTCAAGGTAGAAAATAATAGGTCCAGGATCTTTGACAATAGCAAAATAAAGACGGTAAACTCAGATGCCCTGCAGGACTGCTCAGCCAATGATACTGCTCTGAGATATTTAAGTTGACATCCATAATCACAGCATTGGCCCCAGTTCTTTCTCTGTCATGAAACTTGGCCCTCCCCAGAGAATGAAAACATAAATATCACATCTGTGACAACTCTAGCATTTCTAGCAGGAAAAACAAATCCTGAATAAGCACCAAATGCAGTGAATCTAACCACACAATGGTAGAACAGTTATTTCAATACAGATTTTTGTTGTTTCCACAATAATCAATTTAGTTATTGACAATGCAGATCAGGCCTCATTCATGGCCATAACGTAATCTCTGATCTTTCCAGTTCCTACAACACTACAAATATTCACAGGATTATATATAGAATTCTAAAGCAAAATAATCCTAGAAAATATAAGTGAAAATAAAAATATATAATCAAATCAGATACACTTTTTTCATACATAATACATCAGTAGCCCTTTTTTCTTATAAAGGGCATGCTCACTATAGAGTAGTACGCAGAAAAATATAATGAATAAAATAGATATCACAAATAATGTCATCTAATATTTTTTTCAGATCTTCTATGGTGTTTATATACACAATATTGTTGGTTTTATATTGTATATAGATCTGTTTCCTTTTATTACCACTTGATGTTATACTGTGATACTTTCCTGGTATCATTAAACATTATTAAACATTTTCTATCATGTTAGATATCATATTTTATTTAGACATTCCCCTGTTTTCAGGAATTTAGGCAATCATCTGTATTTTAAATCATGCTTTAACAAGCCTTTTAAGCATTTTTTTATTTTGGTCTAAACTTGGGGTCATTTGTGAGCGTAAATTCACAGAAGAAGAAATTTTTAGGGCTCTCGATAGATATTCCAAGACTGCTTTCCAGGAAGTTTGTGGTGATTCATAGATGCCCTAAGAATACCTGAGGATATCTATGTCATGTACCTGCACTAACGTAATTACTGTGTTTTAAAAAATACTTTGGTTTTATTATATCTTCAATAATTAATCGGTAATTCTAAGGAAGCCTTATATCGTAGGTGGGAAGGTTTGTTTGAAATTGGCAGGAAACAAGGTACTGGAATAGATTACTGAGGGAGTTTGCATTGTCCACAGCCATAAAGGTTCACTTCACAGAGTAAATAACACAAAATTATCTGTCCTGGATTGTTTAGACATTCAATTGCTTGAATGTCCAGGGACAAACCACTTGATCTCTTCTAAGTATTTCATGTCAGTGTCTTTAGAAATAGCTTTTAACATAATTTTGATTGAAATAATTTTTCAGAAAGCCCATTTCACTTGTTAAGGCATTTCATCTTTAGCTGAACTTTAAGTATGCTATGGGATAAACCAGAAACAAGGAGACTTCATTCTCCACACCATATTTCATCGATTCTAAGACACACATTTTTCACATCTAAGCATCTTTAGCATTTGGGTGTAAAATAGGCACTGGTAGCACTTTCAGATCCCTCTACCACTCTCATGCACGATAGCTCCCTGTGCTTTCACTCTCAACATTCAGCACCTGCACCTCTTTGTTGGAGGGCTGTCCTCGGGCTACAGGAACATGCTTTGACTACATTACAGGCTGGAAGCACCTGGAAATTTACACCCACCCCCCACGCCCATTCAATAACTCACGGTGTAGAGGTATAAATACTCCTGGTTCTCTGGCCTCTGACTTGAACCTACTGTAGAACCTTTTTGTCTCCAGGGCTCTCCTGTGGGAGTAAACCAAAGTCATCTCCAGAATAGGCTTTGCTTGACATCACAATTTTTGTGGGTTTTTTTCCCCCTTCCCTTTGGGTCGGTTCTATTTCTCTATTCCCCTACTACTTTTCACCCTTGGGTCATTTCCTAATTCACAAAATCCTTATGTCAGAGGAATTAAACACATTACAGGAAGTGTCTTACAATAAATGATGTCTTGCAGTTGCTGTCGGCCAGCGGACATAGTGATATGGTTGTCTTTGCCTGTGCACGCATGAATTCGGTTGTTCTTTCCATGATATGACTGGACTGTTATTCCCTTACTTTTTGGCTAATAAACCATTTAAGGACAATTGAGAAAGGAGTATGAACCCTGATTGTTATCTAAAAATTTTCTATTAAGTCCTTCTGACAAGATAAAAGACGTGCCAGCATCAGAGTTGTAGAATGGATGTCTAAGACAGGGAAAAAAAATCTCAGAGACTGCAGTAGAATGTTCCTTTAAGAAATGTTATTTATCTTGATGGCAGGGAGGGTGTTATTGTGAAAAAATGTGGTTTATGACAACTGTGATTCAAAAAAGAGATGCAGAAAGAGTTCAATTCTGAATGTACAGAGCTTTGTAAATATCATAATTTATTTATATTTCATTTTCTTTTACATACATGATTTTTAAAAATCTATGCTGAAACAGTTCCCTTGTATTTACTTAAAGGGCTATAAGATAAAAATTCTAAGTACTACGTCATATTTTAAATCTTTTTTTCATTTTTATTTATACACAAAATAATGATAAGTCTTATAACTGATGAAATACTAATTGGGAATACGGTACTTATAGACACAGAAGAAATACAATCAATGAACAGTCTTAATTGGAAAAACTAAGGTAGCTTCATAGACTTCTCACCTTCCATTTGTAGTGGGAGCTCTATTGGTAAGTGAGGAACCACCAGTGCTTGGTCATATTCTTGAAATTGTGTATATTTTATTTTATTTTTTATTTTTTTAATTTTTTATTTTTTTTGAGAGGGAGTCTCGCACTGTCGCCCAGGCTGGAGTGCAGTGGCCGGATCTCAGCTCACTGCAAGCTCCGCCTCCCAGGTTTACGCCATTCTCCTGCCTCAGCCTCCCTATAGCTGGGACTACAGGCGCCCGCCACCTCGCCCGGCTATTTTTTTTGTATTTTTTTTTAGTAGAGACGGGGTTTCACCGTGTTAGCCAGGATGGTCTCGATCTCCTGACCTCGTGATCCGCCCGTCTCGGCCTCCCAAAGTGCTGGGATTACAGGCTTGAGCCACCGCGCCCGGCCGAAATTGTGTATATTTTATTAAATATTTCTTATTCCTCCAATATCTTATTCCTCCAATATCTGTGTGTGTGTGTGGTGTGTATATACATATATATACATATATACATATACATATACACACCACACACACACACATATACACTAAGTGTGTGTGTGTATGTATGCATTCTATTTTCCTTCAGATTTTCCTTATATTGAGTATTTTCATTATTCAGAGAAGTAATCCATGCATTTAATTTGGTGTCAACTTCTTATTTTGGGGTGGTAATCACCAAAGAAAAATAAAAGCTGGCATTAGATTAAATGCATAGATTACTTCTCTGAATGATAAAACTGCCTAAAGAAATAGGATCTGCTCATAAACATCTTTTCATATTCCATTCCATAGAAATTTCTGACCTTACATGTCTATATTACCTATTCCTATAAGGTAACTTTATTATCTACTCAATTTGTTTTGTCTTCCTGTTTTCTCTTCTCATATGTGCTGATGAAAGATGAATTTCTCCACTGCGAAACAGAACAGTCAAGCAATTCCAGTGGGATTAGTTATAGATGAGATAATTTCTGCAATTTCAGAGTACTGTGGCAATACATAGCTCCCTTGTGCCAAATCAATTCTTCAGTAACATGATTAATTAACCCATAAGAACAGTTTGCTGCTGCTCTGAAATGCACTAACCTTGTATTTTGGTTTCAGGCTTTATCTACCCTTCTAAACCAAAATCATTCTGTGGTATTTCTTCAGAACCTTGGGCAAATCAACAATGTGTGAGTATGTGCTTTACAATCCTTTTACTGCAATCATACTGTGAGTTTTATGGCCCAACTTAAGTAGCATGCACTTCCTTCTTCAGCAAAATTCATTATATTGTTCCCACATTAGTGGAACTAGTTAATACAGACATGCTTACTTAAACCCCCACCTCATTTTCTTTATAATTCCCCTGCCAGAAGCAGGAAACAACTAAAATAGTTTTTTTTTTTTTTTTTAAAACACAATGTTACATTTTAAATTTATTTTGTAAACTTTTATTAGATTTTACTGTGTCATGTCTTGCATGAGGAATGAAAAAAAATATATGGACTCTGAGTTAATAATAAAGGACTCACAGTCTACCAGGAGAGATGACACATGCCCTACTTTCCTATCCAAATTAATTACATATATAGTGTGATCGATACTTTATTAAAAGGTATGCAGCAATAGGGGACCGGGGTAGGATTTCTGAGTTGGAACCCTTCCAGTTAACCTTCTCAGCCTCCAGGGTTTTAGAATAAAATATCCCAAAGCAACAACAGATCCTGGCCAGTTTTCTGTTTTCCCATTTCCTTCCCACCTCCACCTGATTTACCCACCTAGCTACTGATGTTGAGTGGAACAGCCACAGTGAGAGAGACCAGTTGGCTTTAATCAGAGTTCCAGTTTTCGTTACCACATGCAGAAAGAGAAGGTAGAACCAGAATTCAGGCCTCTAAGACTCAGTAACCCAGCTCAGTAGATAAAAGTAAATTAGTAAATATAGTAACCAAATGAGTGTCTGGACAAACAGGCCAGCAACTCTCTTGAGGGGCAAGTTCTTGCTCCACCACTCCTGAGTGGGAAGGGGGGCTGGGCAGGTGTGTAAAAATGCAGGCATGGCATCTATAGAGTGCCAGCCCTGGGCATGGGGAAGGCAGCATGTGTCAAGGAGCTCTTCAAAGAAGAGGTGAAATGAGAGCAGAGTCTTGATGTGTGAAAGAAATCTCATGCAGGAATCGGGCAAGAGAAGCTTCCTAGACAGAGAACAGCATATCTGATCAACTGTTGGGGATAAGAAATGAGGCTAGAGAGAAAGCCAGGGGCTCAGATAGTAGAAGGTGCTAGGGAACTACTGAAGACTAGCAAGGGAGCAATAGAAGCAATTTTGTGTTATAGAAAGATAATTCTGACAGAAATGTGATGGGTAGATTGATGGGGACAGGTGTGGTGGAGAAGGAAGAAGCTATATCACCTATGTTGAAATCATCCAGGTAAGAAATGAGAAAGACTTGAAAAATAAATAGGCCATGTTTGCATGAAACAAAGAAAAGGGAATATATATTTAAGACATGTTTTAGGATGTATTCCTTTTTTTTAATCCTAAACTCACCAGTTAGGTAAATCACTGCCTAGGGAAGAAGCAGAGACAGGCCAAAAGGGTTACTTTAATGGAGCACTCTCTACAAAGAAACACCAGGAATAGGGAATAAATGATCCGAGCAACATTAATTTCAGGCAACTTGCAGTTCTTTCCTTCCCTTGGGGTCACTGCTCAACTCTGTGGGCTGTCTTAGTCCATTCAGGAGCTGCTATAACAAAATATCTTAGACTGGGTAATTTATAAACAATATAAATGTATTGTTCACAGTTCTGGAGGCTGGAAAGTGCAAGATCAAGGTGCCAGCAGATTTAGCTTCTGGTGAGGGCTTGCTCTCTGCTTCAAAGATGGCGACTTCTTGCTGCATCCTCACAAGGCAGAAGGGGCAAACAGGTTCCCTGAAGCCTCTTTCATAAGGGTACTAATCCCATTCACCAGGATGGAGCCTCATGACCTAATCACCTCCCCAGAGCCCTACCTCTTAATACTGGTACCTTGGGGGTTAGGTTTCAATATATGAAATTAAGGGCTGGCACAAACATTCAGACCACAGCAGAGGCTTATCTAGTGCTAAGGCACTCTGGGTTAAGATGTTCTAATGTTATTGTCCGAATTGATTTCCATTGAGAGAACATGTGGATTGAATGGAAAAGTCCTCATTCAGGTCCAGCAGGTGTTACTGCTACTCCTGTGATCCTTTGGGGTTCACAGAAATCAATCTAATCCTCCAGTCTGGACCACATTGGGCTGGAGGAAGCTCATTGCGGTTGTCCAAGGTCCCACTACCTAAACACACCACATAGTCATTTCCATTCTAGGGGACAAATGTCATTGAGGTTTTGCTGCTCCCTGGAACTTGGTCCAGAAGGTTAAGCCCAGTACCTTTCTCTGAGCCCTACCAACATTTTTGTTCTTTTTTCTCCTCCTCACAGCCAGGGGAATTATTTCCTAGACAGTGAGTAAGAAAGCTTCATCTTCCTCATCATATGTGCTCTCAAATCTTTGCCCTAAATCATAAATCCTTTCTAGTTCCCCAAAGAGCTAGATTTTGGAAACTCAAAAGAACATGCTTTTTCCTGCTTTCTGATATCACACCCTTTCTTAGCGTAATGAACGTTAAATGGCCCAGTAATTCAAATATCTGATAAGGAATGGGGAGAAAGAAAATAAATGGAAAAAGTTTTGGCTAATTTCAATTGTATAGCCTTTACATAGAATACGAATTACACAGGGCTAGAAACACATATATCTCACATTGTATCCCTACTACTCAGTGAAGTGTCTGGCATCTAGTAGCTCTCAGTAAGTGTGTAAGTGAGTAAATGAATACAAAAAGACAAAATCCCTGCCCTCATGAAGCTGACTCCCATTATTACTCCCATTATTGAGGAAGGTAACAACAAAATAAGATTAGGGCAAACTGATAATGTAAAAGAAATAAACAGGGTAGAGTGATACAGAGAATAATTGGATGATGGGGGAATGGAATGGGGGACAGAACTATTAATCTGATTGTCCTTTCCCTCAGAACAGCCCAACCCCCAAAAGTAAAAATTGAACTTTTGAAAAAAGTAGACAGAAACAGTGTAAGTTTAAATGTAAAAAGTCGTATCAAGAAAGCAAACACAGAATTGCAGTTAATTTGCAGTTAATATTTACAAAATCATTATGTAGACACACTATTACATGTAGACAGTTGTAGTTAAAACACCTTGGGTATTTCATTTCTAAAGTGAAGCTCCACAGGCACATTCTGTTTAAGGTTCTTTTCATTCTCTCAAAAGTTATATGCAATAGAGTGTGTAAGTTGTTTTAATAATAGTTCAGTTCTTTACGTACATTGTAAAAATGTCAAGCATGTTGATTCTTCAAAAAGTTGCATTTCAGTTAGAAGAGAAAATAAAAATGTCCCATTTCTCCTGAGAAAAAGGATAACATTTTCTGATTGTTCAAACACTTTATGAAAGTATCATTTGACTCTATATTTTGACAGCTGCTTTGCATTTATTATTGGAGAAGCTCTTCATACGGCATCTTCCTTTTTTTTCCTTTTCTAGTCAAGAGGTGTTAATATTATTTTGGAATTATTCAAATTTAAGAGAGTGATAAAGGGTTGCTCTTCAGGGGTTCTTAATAAACAACCCCCTAACTTCTTACCCCTTTAAAAGGTTTTTTAGGGGGAAAAAAAAGAAAGAAAAATGGTTTTGGACTATGAGCTCCTTGTTTTGAGAATCATTACCATTTAGCCTAGTAGCATACAAATTTCACATTTTGCCTGGCATGTAGTAGGTGCTCAGGAAGTGTTTGTTGAGTTGAACTGGTTTTGGAAAAGGCAAGGGATTACTATCCTTATTATTCAGATAGGGAAAGTGAGGCCCAAAGAGCTGGAAGATGCATTTGTATTGTGCTTGGTACTTTACTGAACATTCTCACCCAAGTTAGCTCATTTAAAAGTTGGTCCTCGCCACCATTACATGTAAAGTAGGAAGAGAAGAGTAATGATGTGTTTGACATATAGTGAACTAGTCACTGCTACACTTCCCTCTGTACAGCAAGTCAGTCTCTGCAGCTAAAGGAAATCTAAAACCTAATGATTAAAAATCTCAGGTTTTTGGACTTGGGGGAAGGAAGGTTATTCTTCCAAGGACAAAAACAAAAAACAAACAAAAAACCCAGAAAATCTATAGGAACCTTTGGACTAAAAACAAGTCCTATCATACATTAAAAAAAAAAAAGGCTCACATACACTATTGGTGGCAATGTAAGCTGGTCCTACTTTTATGGAGGAGAATTTATGAATATATACCAAAATTAAAATGAATGTAACTTTGACCTAGCTTTGATCAAGAAATTTAGGAATGTATTCACACTATAGACATACTAGCACAAGAGTGCAAAGATATATGAGGAAAAGGACGTAATGAATATATAAATGTTCACTGTGACATTGTTGGTAATAAGAAAACTTAAAACATTTTAGCGTGCAAAAAATTGCTGGCCACACAAATTATGGGTTATGTGGGTAGTGATATTTTATGTAGATATTTGAAATAAAAGATTAATCTATGTATTGACATGAAAAAATGACCACAACATTAACATGTCAAAAACAAGCTGCTTAATAGTGTGATTTCCTTTGAGTAAAATCACTTACCACAGTATTAGTGACTGCTACCTCTCGAAGGTGAGATGGGCTATCTCTTACTTTATTCTCTTCCATAGGACTTGATTTTTTAAAAAGAAAATAGATTAGTTTTAAAATTCAAAAATTAAGAAGAAGCTGTTTAGTTCTGGCCACACAAAAACTTTTTTGTTGTTGTTTTTTAAAATCAAGAGTAAGTGGAACCCAGGAAATGATTAGCAATTGTTCTACTTCACCACAGTGCTTAGCACGGTGCTTGTGATATTGTTGGTGCTCAATAAATATTTTGAGGGAATGAGTGAGTAAGGTTGATTGATGTTAAAGAAAGACTGGCTACTCATCAAAACATAATGTGAGGGTCCTATTTGCACTGGAAAAGGACTTGCTAAGCCCTGACCATGTTTTTTTGAACATTTCTTATGGCATTGACCTGATGGTTTAGAGGTCACGCAAGTTTTATGAAGACAGAATCTGAGAGAGTGGCCAACTTGTCCAGTCCATTCACACACTGAACCTCCTCAGCAACATTCCCCACGTAAGGAATTCAGATTGACTGAAATCTGCTGGGACAGTGCTTCCATTTTCTCCTGGGAAATCCTTTTCTTATCAGCTTTAACTACTAGAAAGTTCCTTATGGCACTGAACTAGAATCTGCCTTTTTATAAATTGTACCCATAGACAATGAATCTAAGCAGTTCCGCGTAGTGGTTTAGAGAACAGGTTCTGGAATCACAGATCTGCCTTGAACCCTAGCTTCTACACACAGGTGCTTTGTGACCCTTAGGCAAAGATTACTAACTCTCTAAACCTAAGTTTTTTCTTTTAGAAATGGGGATCATTACAGTTCCTATTTCATGGAATGGTTTTAAGAAGATCATAAATAAATATATGCAAACTGCTCATCACCGTGTCTGACACAAAATGCTCAATAAATAATATCATTACACTTGTTTAGGCCTTTTTCACTAGGTATTTGACAGAAACAGGGAGGCAAGTAGTACAAAACAGCAGTTAAAGGATGAGGTGTCTCTGTCGGTGGGCTGTGTGCCTGAGTACTTTGATTTCAGGTGACTCAAGCACCTGCTTTGTTTTGCTCACTAGAAACAAATTAGAAAACTCTCCAAGCAGGGGGAGAGATATTTCATAGTATTAATCTGACGAAAACAAAAAGTTTGTACTTTCACAATTATAGACACTAACTTACAGAATACCTCATTCACCTTTGGGGTCCCTCTGGGGCTTCTCTCAAAACTTGTCTTCCCGGAGCTTCCTAACATTCAAATGGCTGTCAGGCAAAACACAAGTCTTCTCTAGCCATCCTGAAACATTTCTCATGGTTAATGACTACCTATCAGTCTGGAGTTGACTTTATAGACTTTATATTATTACTCAAGACATAAATCATAAATCCTAAATGTAATCAGGAATGTATAGTTGAGCACAATGTATATATATCTTTACCATTTCAATCTGTATTATACACCATATGAAATTCAGTAGACTAGGAGACTTGGGATCTCAGTTTACTCATCTATAAAATGGTTACAATGAATGGTTCTTAGACTATGTTTTAAGGACTTCTAGGACTGCACAGCAGTGCTGGGGGCTGCTTGACTTGGGCTGTAGGCTTCCATCTTGTTTCGAGTAGAGTAGCAATGTTTTAACAGATACCTCTCTTCTCATCAGCTCCCCTCAAACCATCCCTCTTGGAAGGGCAACCTAAGCAGGACAAACCATGCCTTTCACTTTAGAAAAACATGAGCTGCTGAAAGAAATCTGTTGAAACAATATCACAAACAGCGCGCCTACTTGGCGAAGGCTTGGGTGCAGAGAAGGGGGAAGGGTTTATAGGAGAAGAATAGTGGGGTTATAGAGGGGCCATGTTCGACTGAAGAGGTGCCTTCTGAATCTCTGTGGAATGCACAGCTGTGGAGCCAGCTGCATCAACACAATCACAGTGTCCTGCGTGATGGGCTGTGACCTCCCTCTGTGGGGACAGCAGGGTGTGAGGGAAGGGGGACTGGACATGGAATCAGAAGACTTAGGAGTGAGTCTCGGTGCTGGGACAGGGAGCTTCCTCTCTCTGAACTGCTATTTCCCTACTGAAAACGAAGAATAAACATACCCACCAGATCAGCTTCACAGGCATGTTGTATGGTTTAAAGAAAGTGAGGTCTGTAAAGCATTTTGTAAATTAGAAAGCTCAACAAAGATACAAGCTGTATTCATTAGCCCAGGAGATGTCTAAATGTGACCCTTAAATTCCAAAAAGCTTGCTAAGATCACTGTCCTAATATGTGAATATAAAAAGTTAGTGAATTATCAAATAAATGAGGCATTTCCTTATGTTCATACACTTTTTCTATATGTCAGTTATAAAAACCATTGTATCTGAGACCCTATGAAGAACTACATATGAAATTACAAAGACAGATCTAATTATATATGAAAAAGTATATATATTATAAAGTCTAATTATATGTGATTTCAAAAAATATGACTAGATTATTCTTAAGGAACTACTGTAGTGGCAATTGATTTTTTAAATGTATACAGAAATATCAAAAGTTTTACAAAAATACCCAAAGTCCAGATCTCCATTTCACACTTCAACAAGTAGTGCATGCTTTACTCCTATTTTAGACTGTTGCATCTCAGAATTGAATGTTATGTGTCTCTGCTCACGTCATCCATGTAGCTCCACTTCCTAAGGAAAACCATCAACTTCTCTGGTTGGGGAGTTCTCTAGAGAAATCCGCTTCATTCTCCTCTGAGCGAGACAGATTCAGGACACTCATCACAGGATGGATCCAGGATGTAGTCTGTGTTACGTGACTTGAGAAGAACAAGAATGCAATTAGAATCTGAAAGACTGTCTTTCTACTCATCCATGCAAGTACTGATCCTGGTGACATGGCTTCTACCCCAGTAAAGTCCCTGTGAGAGGAAGCAGTTAGAACTAGATCCAATAGTTTTAATAAGTTTTAGATACATTTTAAGTTTCAACGAAAACCATTTCTTTCTTTTTTCTTTGATTAAAAAGGAATGCAGGTGAATGCAGCATCTCTAACTCCTTTCCTTTCAGTATCTGACATTCAGTCAGTCAGCAAGTCCAATGACTGCCTTCCTGTAACATCTCTGGGATCTGTTTCTTGCTCTCCTTTTTCAATGAAATAGTCTGGGTCACTGAAATGGTTTGCCTCCCTGACTCTGCTCTAGTTCTAATTCATTCTCTACTCCAGCCAAATAACTTTCTAAATGACAAATCATACACCGTTACTCACTTGGTAAACATTCAATGAAATACTTTGTTTTTTTAGCTTCCTCAACAATACCTTTTTTTTTTTTTTTTTTTTTTTTTTTTTTGAGACAGAGTCCTGCTCTGTCACCTAGGCTGGAGTGGAGCCACACAATCTCAGCTCACTGTAACCTCTGTCCCCTGGGATTCAAGGAATTCTCATACCTCAGCCTCCCAAGTAGCCAGGACTAAAGGTGCATGCCACCACACCTGGCTAATTTTTGTATTATTGGTAGAGACAGGGTTTCACCATATTGGCCAGGCTGGTCTGGAACTCTTGGGCTTAAGTGATCCACCCACCTTGGCCTCCCAAAGTGTTGGGATTACAGGCGTGAGCCACTGCACCCCACTAACAATATCTTCTTCTTTCCCATAATCCTTTCCCATGAGAAATTAACTTTATTAATTCTAAAAAACCAAATATCCCTTAAGAATCCGCCAATCTGTGCCCATGGTCTTATCTCTTATTACATTAACTTATAAATGCTTGTTTATTTTTAGGCCTTCCTACTACATATAAAGCTCCTTAATGGCAGGAGCTATGTTTCTTATCTCTGAATTTGTGGGGCCTAACATGATCTCAGAACAAATGACCAGCATCCTGAAAAGTGTTTCAGGGAAATAACACAAGCAGAGATGAGAAAGGAAGTACAAAAGATATTGCATATGTCTAGGAAGTGGTGACACATCACAAAATCGTGCTCTTAACCTGGTGGATGGTATTTCTTACACTTAGTGTTCTACTCCCAGCCTTTGGCTGGATGACTCTCCTAAATCCATCACCTTCTTCCCAACTCCGAGTGCACGAATTAGGACGAGGATTTGATTCTTCTCCTTGGACACTGTTTCTAGCCCTGGTTTACCTCACTGCCTTCATCCATCCTAGATCAGTTTCCCTAGCCTTCGTCCTTCCCAAACTCAACCTGAGAAGCAGCACCGTGTCTTAGATCAAGTGCATCTGAAGGCCAGTACTTATAAAGATTACTTAAGATTGTGGATCGGAAAGTGCCTCCTACATTATAAAGTAACATTTTCCAAAGTTATGTTCCCAAGAGTTTTAAATAAATGTTATGTGAAGAATAGCATGGCACAGTGGCTCATGCCTGTAATCCCAGTTACTGACTTGGGAGGCTAATATGGGAGGACGGCTGGAACTCAGAAGTTTGAGGCTGCAGTGAGGTATGATCCACTACATTCCATCCTGGGTGACAAAACAAGACCCTGTCTCAATCAATCAATCAATCAATCAACCAATTAATCAATGTTATGTTAAGAATATGTGCTATATGCTAATGCACTCTGTGAGTCTCCAAGACTATGTAATATTACTCAAAGTAACATATCTCTGTTAACAAACACAGGGCTAGTGCTCCATAGAACACAATTTGGGAACTATCACAAAAAGGCATTCACTTTATTGGCCACTGATTACAATACTGAAAATGTTAGGTAGTACAAATGGTAAGTTCCACTGTTATTATTGGTTTGGTTTGTTTCCAATCCTATACTACACATTTTGTTCATGTCCCCACTACACAAATTGCTCAGTTCCTCTGTTTAAATATTAAAAATGTATCTTTTCATGGAAGAAGATTACTAGCAGTTTTATGACGGCATAAAAAGGGTTTCAGTTCTTTAAGAATCAAGGTGAAAGTGACAAGGCCCAGGCATCTTCATCGTTTCAAAAACTCAGAGTGTGGTTTAGTGTACAAGGAGTCATTATTCTCTTGACAATAATCTACATTACTAATATCCCTTTAAAATGGTTTAATGGAATTTCTTATTATGGAGGCCAAATTTACTAAAGCATTTGATTCGGCACAGGTTAACTTGATTTCAAGGCCTTTAAAAGCTGGAAAGCTGCCTAACTTGAAAGTGGTTTAAAGAAATACTAATGAGTGTAACATGAGAGGGCTGGAATGCCACTGCAAGGTGAAATGAGGACACATCGCCTTGTTCAAAGTACATGTTTAAAACTAAAAGGGAAAAGCTTGATGAGACAGCTTTGCTTATTTTAAAATATTGGTATATATTTTAATACTTTGTTTATCAGCACATATTACTCCAAAGAAGAGACGATAATTTAAATCACTTAAATTTCTTCCTCTCCTTTGAAGTTCCATAATTGGAGGAGATGGGAAGGAAGAAAAACAGGAGCAATTACCCGAGGGTAAGTTCAGGTAGTACGCTTTGCTATTTGACTTTTTATAAATAACATTCTCATGCCTGAAATGTTACAACTGTCCATATATGAACATTCCATTAAATTGCTAATTTAAAATAATCAAAAGGAAAATGTCTAAGAAAAAAAACGTAGTTACAGACTCTGAATGGTGAATATCAGAAAGTTCTACCAGATGGTCATCCTTGCCAGTAACCTTCATTAAGCACTTTTTAATCAACAAATCAACATCTGCTCTTACTCCAAATACAAAAGTAATATAAAATTTGATTAACTTTATAACTTGATTAATCTTGTATTTGCAGTATTTTTTGTATATGTGTAAAAACACACATGCACACACCTAAGCATCAAATATGCAATTACAACAGCTACTCACTAGAAGAAATAAAACCAAAGCAACAGAGAGATGTGTTCTGTGCTTCAAGCACACGTTTCAGACCCGGGTCTTTGTTAAAAATGTCCAGAACCAATGGGACACAGTGCTTCTGAAACTCAGGTAATGCATGTGAAGTGCCTGGCAGACAGGAGACATTCAATAAATAATTATAGCTAGTTTTATTGTTAATTAGGGATTTCTGATTATTGTAAGAAAAACTTGGAATTCTTCCTATGATGCTGGAAGGGGGCCATTTGTGTGTATACCATTCAATTTTCTGTCCTAGTGAGCACTGTGGCTAAAGAGCTTTGACATAATCGGTATGATGAGATAATCCCAGATTTACTGGCTTGGAGAACATTCTAGTATTAAAAACATTTCCTCTGTGATTTGTGTGCTTGGTAATTCAGCTGATAAGAGAGAGAATAAATCAGCCCTGTTGACTCTGTTTAATTAATAAAGACCCCATGGTTCATAAAGGGAGATGTTGCTACTTAGTATAAAAAATTTAGAGGTTTGGAAAATAAATGAAGCTTACTATGGAACATGAAAATTTTCCATTTGAACATACAGTACCTCTGGCAAATTCTCCTAAAGAGACAGTGCATCTGACCTGATTTGGAGAGCAGTCAACAGCACTTCAGATATATTTGAAAATCTCAAAAGCATAATACTATTTGCCTCTGAATGGTTGCCAAATCCATTGTTGGAAAACAATAATATTCGATTTGGGAAGATAACAGTATTGTGTGTTTTAAAAAATAATATTAGTAAACAGAAAGACACATTTTAGAGCTTATTAAAAAAACTAAGAGGACATGCTTTATTTTATTGGCATAGAAATGTAAGTGAATTATTTAAATCCCATTATAATTACCCTCCTTATGTTTCTTACCTCCTAGTTAAAGGAGCAAAATGTTTTCTTTCAAAATAAAAATTAGGACAACCTGTTAAACAGAAAGGGTTTAAAGACAAAAAGGACACTTGTTCTGTAGAAATTCATTCTTACAAGCGTCTGTGATGATGAAAGACATTCTTTTGTTAATCTTCCATCATAGATGGCACTATTTATACATCATTGTGAATTTGCATATACTATTTTATCATGTTTAAGATAAAGCTGTGGAATAAAGAGCCAAAAGTAATTAACTTCCAGTGTCATTTTTGGGGGGAGAGGTGATAATTGTATGTATATAGTATTTATATAAACCAGAAAACAAAGACAAATAAGTAACTATATGTTAATATAATTTGTTTCAGGTACCAGTAACTTTGAATCGCTGGAAAATTTTACAACTGGGCATAAACTGCAAGTAGTAACGACATTAAAAGATTTATACTTAAAAACTAATCCCAATGGAAAACAAATGAGAAGGTAGGAACACAAGGTGAGCCTTGTCAATAAGATTATTAAAAAGCAACCAAACCATGATAAAGCAGCATATAATCTTATATAAATACTGGTTATGAGAATAATTACAAATTAGTAATGGGAAGTATTTATTCTAAAATACATTTAAGAGAAAATTGCAGGCATTTTGTTCCCACTGGTATATAAGGAGTATCCTCTTACATAATTTTGGAAATATGCCACTAAAATCAAAATAAATATTTCTCATTAGTGAACTTTGTAAATATCACAGAACACTCTGAGCATTTTTTAATTAGGCATTTGGAAATCCAGTGAGGCTCTGATCAAATATTAGCAGGATCTCATCCAAATCTTTACAGTCGAGAGGACAAATTTTATTTTTATTATATATTTATGGTAATTTCTATTAAAAATCATTTATCTTTTAAAATCTTAAATTCCAATTAATTAAAAAAATATTTAGGTCTGAGATATCAAATTATATTATAAGAATCTAAAGCTATTGTAATATATTACTTATGTATAACATTGGAAAAAATTGTTGTCACTAGACTTGTAAAAGATAAACACTGAAAAGAAAATTCCTGAGGAAAAAGTATGGAAAATATTAATTACATTTTTTCAAAGACTATCCACAGGCTGGATTTCTGTATAGGGCTAAAACATGCCAGGTACAAAGCCAATATAATTAATTTTTCAAAGAAGGAAACAACTCTGTAGTGACAGAGTACAGCCCTGAGTAACTCTTAGAAATTGATGCTGTTTTTGATCATAATGGACAAACAAAATAGAAAAAAACAAAGAACATGTCCTACTGACACTGATACCTATACACTGAATTATTAGATACTAACAAACAACTATATAGGGTTGTATAGTTGGCAAAGTTGTACTTTCTCATATACCTGTTGACAGTATCCACCAAAAATTTACGTTCTCCATTCCATGCCATAGAGTTGCTGCCAGGTGGCAGCTGCCTAGGCAGAGACCACATTTCCCAGCTCTCCTCACATCTTTATGTGAGCATGTGATTAGTTTCTGTCAATAGAAGGTAACAGAATTATTTACCTTTTGTGGGTCGGGGTTTTTAAGAAGCTGGAATGCCTTCTCTACTCTCACTCATCATCCACTAACCGAATGTAGAGGACTCTGAGGCCATCGGGGAGGGCAGAGACATGAAATGGGAGGAGCCTGGGTCTCAACATCACCACCTGAAGAAAAGCTACACCCATCAACCAGGAATCCCTGCATTGATTTGTGAGTATTAAGCCACTGAAAGCAGATGATTTGTTATTGCAGTTAGCATCACTCTAGATCACTGTCAAGCAAGATGAGAATATTTCAAGGGGAAGCTATGACTATTACTTTCTCAACAAATATATGTACAACTTCTATAAACTAAAAGCCTATCTTTCTAAAATACAGAAAATAAGTAATAACTATATATTTTCATGCTACTTTAAATATCAATAATCAAGACTGTCAGAATATAGATTAATGAATACTAAATTTAATTGGGAACAAGTTCATAAGACCACTGTCAACGTTTCCATATTAAATTCCCACTGCGAGAAGTGCACAAAATGTAGAAGCTACTTTAATTTTTAGTGTTCTTATTAAAATAGAATTATATTACAAGCCATACAGGCGTTCACTTAATTTAATCAACAAAGGAAGTTTAATAAACATCTGACTAAACATTTTTCTTAATTAACAAATTTAAAACCTTAAGAAAACTAAAATTTAAAACATATTTCAACTAATTTATATTGATTCTAATATTATGTTTATCTATCAAAGTTAAAATGATTACACCTCAAATTTTAAATATAAGCAAATATATTATACTACAGAATGATTTCTAAAAATCACAGAGTTGGAAGGGACTTTGAGAGGCTTCTTATGAGACCATCTCTAATGCCTTGAGGTATTTTGTCAGTATTACTGACTCCATCATGTATAAATGCTAAAGCCGCTTGAGAGTGAGTGTTACAAAGAAAAGCCTTCCATTATGATGAAATTTATAGGATAAAAATATGCCATCAACCTCTATAGTTTTCTCATGAACTTTTAAATACTGATATTGGGAGTTACACCTGATGTAAATGATGAGTTGATGGGTGCTGACGAGTTGATGGGTGCAGCACACCAACATGGCACAAGTATACATATGTAACAAACCTGCACGTTATGCACATGTACCCTAGAACTTAAAGTATAATAATAATAATAAAAAAATACTGATTGTTTCTAATAGTGCCACCTTAGACTTGTGACTAAATGGAATTAACTGTCTTTTAGGACCTTAGCATATATTAAAGGCAAGAAAGAATTACATTCTTATTTTCTATATGAGGAATCTGATACTAAGAAAGGTGAAACAACTTATTCCAGGTCATAAAACTAGTGCATGTTAGAGCTGGGATCTAGATCCAAATCTGACTTCTGAGAATTGAACCATTATATTAATCTCCTCGCTGAGGTTCTGTTTTCTGGGCTGGTGTCAGTAACAATATATAGGGAGGCTCTGGAATGGATTAAGTGACCATCTGAAAGGGGTTCTTCAGCTTTACAAGGTAAAATTAATTAAAGATGTATTGACTAGTTCATTGATTATAAATGAAATGTCTAAAGGTATTTTTTACACACACACACACACACACACACACATATATTTTAAAGTACTTGCCATATGATATGGTTTGGCTCTGTGTACCCACCCAAATCTCATCTTGAACTGTAATCTCCATGTGTCAAGGGAGGGACCTGTAATCCCCATGTATCAAGGGAGGGAGGTGATTGGATGATGGGGACAGTTTCTTTCACACTGTTCTCGTGATACTGAGTTCTTACAAGATCAGATGGTTTAATAAGCGTCTGGCATTTCCTCTGGTTGCACTTCTCACTCCTGCTGCCTTGTGAAGAAGATGCCTGCTTCCCCTTCTGCCATGATTGTAAGTTTCAGGAGGCCTCCCCAGCCATGTGGAACTGTGAGTCAATTAAAGCTCCTTTGTTTATAAATTACCCAGTCTCAGGTGATATCTTTATAGCAGTGTGAAAACAAACTAATATACCATGAAATGCATAAGAATTGTTATCTGAATGACCATGAATTAAAAGTACTTGTATGAAGCCTGAGTCAGAGGCTTTGTACCAGCAGTCATATTTTTTACATCATGCAGCAACAAATTCTTCATATGTCTATTTTTCTCTAATAGGCTGTTAGTTTCTGGAGGGTAGGGAAGGGTCCTACTCATCTTTATAGCCCCAGTGTCAGGATCACAGAAAGGGAGGTCCATAAATGTTTGGTGCATGGATACATTCCACGGATGTACTACTATTGTTATATCACTGGGTAAAAATACTCAAAAGTGGTAGACAAGCTTACTTATAATGGGGGATCAGATAAAGCAATCTTCAGATGTGGTAGTTCAGTGTACCGTCCTAAATTATTAAGAAATATGCATAAGTAAATTGATATTATTAAAATAAGATTTAAATAGCTCCAAAGTCACCAAATAACCAGCACTACTAGTCCTTCTCATCAATATTCTCATACCCAAGTAACTTCCAAAGGTCTACTCATACATTTGGTTGTAAGTAACAGTTGAATCACTGTGATAATTCAAACCATTTTGATTAGTTTATTTTCTATATAGCTGGAGTTATATGTCAATCTACTCAAATCCCAGGTTCTGTTAAAATTATTTACATCAAACAAATACTATTTTTAGCTAAGCAAACCTTGTTTTAACTATTAGAGTATAACACTTTACTAAAGACAAATAAATATGATGGTAAGTGGCCTGGCTAATAGCTCACCCTTCCCTTCAGTCCCTAAACTGTAGAGGTGATTTTACCAGACTGGAATTTTTAGTCTTTGAAATGATGAGAATGCAGCCAAAGCCATGTTTCTAGGCACCAGATACGCAATAGAGGGATGGAGATTTTCATAGAGGTACCTGCTTAATACCAACGCTAAGTAACAAAGTGCAGGTATGATCAAAGAAGACCTCTGGCCCTCTTAATATTGAGATCATTCATTTGATAGAGATGTTCAGGTATGTGGCAGCTGGGTAAGATTTTACATCAGGTAAGCATTTTGTACTTTACAACATTCTTCGATACCAATTTCCCAATTTGCTTTTCATATAAATCTCACAGACCTTATTTTTCTCTACAGTTTTTACAATTGATGAAACCGAGGCTCAGAGTGTCAAAGCCCTGTCCGAGGTCACACAGTAGTGGGACCACTACCCTCCCCCCTCTACTTCTAACTCCCTGTAATCCTTTTCTACTGCAGTAACCAATTTCCACAAATTTAATGGCCTAAAACGACATAAATTTACTATCTTCTAGTTGTGTAATTCAGAAGTCCCACACAGGTCTTATTGTTCTGGAGGCTCTAGGGGAGAATCTGTTTCTTTGCTGTTCCAGGCCACTCACATGCCTTGGCTTATGGCTCCCAACTTCAAAGCCAGCAACATAATATATCCTGAATTCTGCTTCCGCTGTCATATCTCTTTCTGACTCTTTTCTTCTGCCTCCCTCTTCCACTGTTAAGGAGTCATGTGATTGGACCCATCTGGATAATCCAGAATTAGCTCCCTGTTTTAAGGTTAGTTGATTAGCAACCTTAATTCTACCTGCAACTTTAATGCTCCTTTACCATGTGACCTAGTATATTCACACTTACAGGTGCTGGGGAATAGGATGTGAACACTTTTGAGGGCCATTATTCTGCCTACCCTATTCTTCCCTGAAGCTGCTTCTTCCCCTAAGACTAGGGCCTAATGGAAAATGCACTGATTGGGATCAACTTTTGCAATTTGCCTAAAACTTGCTAAACATTTAGCATGAAAAGTTTTTTATATATATATGTATGACACTATAATGAATATAATCTACTGAATGAAGAAAAAAGTTGCTAGGGACCTTATGAAAAGTAATTTTTGGGAGAAGCAACTATATGGACTGAACTACGTCCCTCCTAAATTCATATGTTGAATCTCCAATCCCCAGCGTGGCTGTATTTGGAGACTGGATCTCTATGGAGATAATTAGGGTTAGATGAGGTTGTAGGGTTGGCAGGACACTGGTCTGATGGAACTGGTGTCCTTGTAAGAAGAGACACCAGAGATATCTCTCTCTGTGTGTACAAAGAGAAGAGGCCAGGTGAGGACACAGCCAGAGGTAGGCATCTAGAAACCAGGAAGAGAATCTCACCAGAAACTAACCCTGATGGCACCTTGATCTTGGGACTTCTGTGAGAAAATACATTTCTGTTGTTTAAGCCATGTCTGTGGTGGTTTGTTATGGCAGCCCTAGCAGACTAATACAGCAACCAAATTTGGAAGGGAAAGAGTTTGACAAAAAGTATTTGTTAGTAAATCGAAATAAGGGGTTCTGGCAGCAAGGAAAATTACACACTTTCCAAATAAAAGAATTAACCCTCAAAAGGTTACAAGCTTCCAAAGTACTTTATGAAACCCCAAATAATTTATTTTAATATCTCAATGAAATGTGAAAAAACATGCTTCATGCCTATGTTATACCTGTCATTGGTTAAAGGAGGGGGAAAAAGGGCTTTGATGCTGAATATTTAGGTCTAGATGTTCCTTTTATTTTAGTGGGCTTTGCCATTCTGAATAACCCAAGCCAGCTGCCTGGTCTTTCATTTCATGACGATTTCTCACACAGTACTTCATATTCCTACATATCTTTGTAGGTATTTACAGAAATTCCCAAGTAAGCTGTCTCAGGTTCATGATCACTGCAATGTCTCTGCTTCTGTCACAAGGCTTTTGACTGGCCAGAGAGTAGCACAGGTGTAGGTTTTGGCTACTGGTTTCCATCTGCAGTTGTGCAAATATTGTCATTTTAAACTCCTCCATTGGCAAGTAGCAATAGTATAAAATAAGGAAGGGGACAGGAAACTAACAGCTGATAAGCACCCATTATGTGCAAGGTATTTTGCTAGGTGCTTTTTACCCCACATTTCACTCAATTCTCAAAACAATCTGGGGAGACAGATAGAAATTATTATCTTTGTTTTTGTATGAGAATAGAGGGTAGAGAGTATTGAAATAACACCACCAAGGTCACACTCAAAAGTGGTTGCATAAACATTAGAAGTTAGCTCTGTCTGATTACTGAAGTGCTTATTTTTTCCCCCATCAATTGCTTCCGCAGACTGCCAACAACAGTATTCATTCGATAAATATTTATCATCCCTACAGATACCAGGCCCTGTGCTAGGTAATGAATATTCTCAACCAGTTGTCACATGGATGGTTACAGCTTTAAAGTGCAGTCTAGTAATTTCAACACCTTACAACTCATTCATAGCTAAGAAGTGTTTGGTGGCAAAATATTTAAAAAGGTCCATATTTCATCTTTTAAGTCCTTTGTTGGTTTCTTCATTGTAGCCTCATTAAGAATAAAATGCCCAGAATTCTTACACATGTAAAAGAGAGTGAGGAGCTTACACATATTCTCCTTATCTAGTCTGAAGTCAATTGCATAGAAATTGCCATGACACCTCATGCAGTGAGCCTTAGATCTTACTAATTTGTCAGTAGACATTTCCTCATTCACAGAAAATGAATCAAAGCCCCCAAATTAATGAGATCTTCAGAAGAAGGGTGTTAGGCAGTGTCCACTAAAAGCAAAAATAAGCCAGGTGCTTGCTCATGCCTGTAATCCCAGCACTTTGGGAGGCTGAGGTGGGTGGATCACCTGAGGTCAGGAGTTCAAGACCAGCCTGGCCAACATGGTGAAACCCTGTCTCTATTAAAAATATAAAAATTAGCCAGGTGTGATGGTGGGTGCCTGTAATCCCAGCTACTTGGGAAGCTGAGGTAGGAGAATCACCTGAGCCCAGGAGGCGGAGGTTGCCGCTGAGCCATTGCACTCCAGGCTGGGTGAAAGAGCAGGACTTCATCTCAAAAAAAAAAAAAAAAAAAAAAAAAAAAGCTAAAATAATTGTAAAGCATTTAGAAAAAGCTAACAGTAGTACTTTTAAAATTTCTAATTCAGAAACCATTCCTTCCTCTTCATCCTCTCCTTTCCAACCTCCCTAATTTCTAATTGCATTAGACTTACCAAAGCTAGGCTCTACTTTGCAAATAAAGTTAGGGCCTAAGAAATGATAATCTAAAATTCTTCTCTTTTGTGTTTTCCTTTGTTTATAAATGAGATGACACAATGTAACTGAAGCTTTTAACTAATACAATAGGCAGACAATACAATTTATTCACTTATAGATTATGAGCCATTCTTCCCTACTTGCAAACAAACTAACTGGCTATCTTAACCCAGGTACAGACATCATTTTAGGGCATTAATGAATTTTGACTGGAGAGAAATGAGAGAAACCATGTGTACTGGAATTTAGTTATACTGTAGAGTCATAAAAACAAAGCTCTCACATACTGAACATCTCGTAAGAAATTTGGGGTAGGGGTGTTCTCATTGTTTATTTTGTTATTCCAACCTAATAGTTGCATCATTACTGTTCATCATGGCAGAGTTCCTGTCATGTGCTAGCAATACACTCTAGAAGAAAAAGATTGCAAAGATGTGGCATGTGTCCTCCACACCACCTCTCCCTCTAAACCCATGGCAGACATCTCCAGCTGATCAAGGCATACATCACTGAAGCTGAATATGTCCTCAGAATTCTTCTCAAAATAATACTTGAGACAGCTATTATCAACAGACAGAGATGGCATGAGTTAAAATCTATTTCCCTTCCCTGTTCTAGACAGAAACTTTTGTTTTATTCAAACACATAGACTTTCTAGGTTCTACTGATATACATTTGTAATGTTCTAGGTATAATACTGCTTAGGTGATAAAGAATGGAATTTATAATATGAGGAACAATATCTCAGATTTTAGGATCTGATATAAAGGCATATCAACCCAAATGAATGCATGGAGAATTACAAGCCAAATTTAAGTAACTTAAAAGCAAATGATTATATGTATTTGAAAAATTACCAACAGTATAATTCAGGAGTCCCCAACCCCTGGGCCATGGATAATTCAGGGGTCCCTAACCCCCCGGCCATGGACTCGTAGTGTTCCATGGCCTGTTAGGAGCTCAGCTGCACAGCAGGAGGTGAGCTGCGGGCAAGCAAGTACTACTGCCTGAGCTCTGCCTCTTATCAGATCAGTGGTGGCATTAGGAGCGCAAACCCCATTGTGAACTGCACATGCAAGGGATCGAGGTTGCGTGCTCCTTATGAGAATCTAATGCCTGATGATTGAGGTGGAACAGTTTCACCCCCAAACCATCCCCCTGCCCCCGGTCCATGAAAAAAAATTATCTTCTACAAAATGGATTCCTCGTGCCAAAAAGGTTGGGAACTGCTGGTATAATTGAATATTCAAAGCAAGTACTGGGCATAGACAATTTTGTATTATTTATATAAGTCATATGAAACATATATTTTACATATACTGTGAAGCGGCATCTACTAGGCATCCTCTAAGATGGTTCCCAGTGATCCCTACCTTCTGGTATTCATACTCTTGGGTAGGAGCCTCTTACATTGAACCAGGGTTGGTCATATAGCAGGAGTGATGGTAGATCAGTCACTCTGACATTGGTTATAAAAGACACCGTAGCTTTTGTCTTTCTCTCTCTCTGTCCTTTTTGTCCCTTACTTCAGGGAAGACAGCTGCCATACTGTGAGTAGCCCTACGTGTTCATGATATGGTGAGGAAGTGAAGCCTCCTGCCAATAACCTCATGAGTGAGCCTGGAACAAATACTCTAGCCGGCTCACTAAGCCACTCTTGAAGTCCCAGCCCTAACACAGTGACTACAACTTCATGAGAGACCCAGAGAGAAAGTGAGAGAGTCAGAATAATCCAGTGAAGCCACTCCTGGATTCAAGATGCTCTAAACTTGAGTAAGAAAATGCATATTGGTTTAAGCTAAAATATTGGAGAAATTTATTATGCAGATATAGAGTTAATACAAGTATGAAAATAAATCACAGTGAATCTGAATCAACAGAAAGATAATAGAATACAAAAAAAGCAATTAGCAGCTATGTCTAATTTGTCATAAATTCAGTTTTATTGCAAACTTAATAACTCTCCTAATAATTTTGTTACATTATATAACACGTATAAAGCATGTGAACTTTCAAGTGGAATCATACCAAAGACTACTATAAATCTGTAACAGTATACAACTTCAAAGGGAAAAAGATAAGAAGTTGGGTAGAAAAATGGATCAAGTTAATCAGAAAATTTCATTATAGCATTCTCAAGATCATGGATAGTTTGTTATTAAATTTAAGAATGTTGCAACTCTCTCTCTAAGGAGAACATAAGAAAAAATTTCCTAGAATGCACAAATACGTTTTAAAACTATATAAATAATAGTTTTAAAACATATATACTTTTTCACATATATATGAGGCAAGTGAGCAAGCTCTACCCACCTGCATATATGCATATACATATTGGTACACACACACACACAGAAACATACACACACACACAGACATATATGTTTATTAATTCTATGAAACACTGGCTGTAGCAATGCCAACACTGATTAAATTTGTTCATCCTAGGTAAAATGCTTTCTTCTCTTGCATCAGAATTTAAGTAGATGACAAAGTGTTAATATATGTGTGATGGACATGTGGATGGGCAGGAATATTCAATGAGGATTATGTTCATCTGGACATTCTCAGGACACCACTGACAGTTATTCCCTTGCCAGAGGCTTGGCTTCCATCAGATGTTACAATTCAATTTCAGGGAAGGCAGTGACAGATGCCAATTTCAGGGAAGAGATTATGTGTATATAGACCATCATCCCTTCTGGTGTTCTGGGAGGGTGATTTCAGTCACTATTCTTAAGTAGAGGTGAGAGAGCAATGATCTGAGTCCATTACTTATTTCTTGCCTTCAAAGTATCATCTATATGGTAAATGAATCACTCTTACCTCAAAAGTTAATGCAGGCTATACAGACTGAACATTTTTGTTAGGGTAGTAAGAGAATCAAGATTGAAACAAAACAAAAATGACAAACCAAAACTAAATAGTTCCAAAAAAAAGACATATAGTAGATGTCTGCTTATGCAAACTTTACTTATCTGGCAACATCACCTAGTTGAATGCAGCTAAGAACCATGAAGAAACTCCCACCAAAATGTGAAAGCAAGGGGAGGGAGTGAAGAGGGCTAACCTTTGCTCAAAGTGTCTGTTTTGGACCAGGTGCTATGATAGGCCCTTTACATACACAAACTCCTTCATTCTGGACAGGAACCCTATGAAGGGCTAATATACTTCCCATTTTATAAATGGAGAAATTAAGCCCGGAGAGGTTAAGTAAATGTGCCTGAGGTTTAGCTATTTTATTCAGCTATTTTGTGTAGACACTGTTATTTTAATTAAAGTTTCTCCAAGTCCAAAGCCCATGCTCTTCTTTCCCTGATACCAGATGGCCTTCCTGTAATCAAATCCACCTGCAACAGAACTTACGTATCACACTTGACTTACATAAGCACTCCTGCAGAACTCCATTCAAAGGCTATTTACAAGCAGTTCAAGTCAGCCTCATTATCTGGCATCCGGTCCTCTCCAAATACAAAACTGGGGAAGAAGGTGACTTGTGGAGAGGGGGCAAAAGAGAATGGGCATGGGGAGAGAAACAGGGACACTGAGAGAAACAAGAGATGACAGCTGTGTCTCTACTCTGTCTTATACATCTTAATATCCCCTGTAGAACTCACTGTATTATGTATAATGATGGATGTTCATAAGGATTTTGTTCACTGGCCTCTGTATAAGAAGTCAGGGAAGTGTGTAACATATACTAAAGTAAGACTTTCATCAAGAACAGTTAAACTAAAATAAGTCTTGGTGCTTGAACAGGGTTAAGTTCCAACAACAACAACAAAAAACTAACTTACACCAAACACCCCATTCCTTCATGAGGCTGAGTAAAAGAAGCAATGGTGTATTGTTAGATTTTCTTATTTCTACTCTTTGACTTTTTTAATCTCTGGAAGACAACTTCTTATTCTTACAACCAAGTTTCTATTCTACTATTTTAAAATGAATAAAGTATAGAGCTCTTCCTAAATTGAGATCTGTTTAAAGTGTCTTTCTTGTCACATGTCAACATACTATATTAACATGAGGATATGGAGGTGATGAGGCATGGTGTGTGTGTGTGTGTGTGTGCGCACGCGTGGGTGACTTTGGAGTCAGACAACCCTGGACCTGAATCTTGGCTCTGCAATTTTACTACTGTGTGACCTTGACAAGCACAGCCTCTTTAACAGTTTCTCCTAATGAAATGGTAAGACAATGAAACCTACTATGGCCCTTTGGGGAATACATTTATTTTATCGTCTCTTTTTCTGTTTTCCTTATGTGTCAAGACTAAGGTCAAGGCAAAAAAAAATTGATGGACTTCCAAAGCACACCCTTTGGGGGTATATTTTCTGAGCAAAGCAATGGGGTTAGGATAAATGTAGCGTCTCTCTGTTCTTTCCACAGACACTGAGTTGGTTCCCAGGGAAGCCAAAGGGCTTATTGACTCCCTTTTGTCTCCTCTTCTGGGACTCTCTTCTCCCGCAGAGTGGGAGTCCAGCCCAAGGCTATTGTTCCAGGCTGCAAAGAACAGTGGCTTAAGCTAGCTGGGTCACAGGTAAGGAGACAAATCAACTTTCTGGCTGACCATCTCTTGTTCCCGCTTCGTTCTCTGTTTTGGGTAACTGTGCCCCTAGTATTCTTTTCTCTTAAGGCACTAGTTAGATTCTGACATTCAGCTCTGGGTTAGGATATACTGACAGCCAGGTAAGTTTAGGTAAAGGAGTTCCTCACAGGGTCCAGACTCATTTACTGACATTTTTCAAAGGTCCCTGAATGCAGAACCCCAGTTAATAATGCATGCTAATTTTCTTTCTTTTAATCACGCATTTCTTTTGCGGACCTTCTAGGAGAAAGGCATGACTCAGGGCAAGATGCGGCGCACCAACATCATAATGCCATTCCAATAAGAGCCCAGCAACATCTACTTTCCACATTGTTAAGAGCATTAAATGATATAATGCATAGAGAAATATACCTAGCATATTCCTGACTATTAAGCACAAGCTAGTGCTCAGTAAACGCTCAGGCCCTCATCTTTTCCTTTATAAATTTATAAAGTTAATATCAAAAAGAGAGAAAGAAAGAAATTCAACACAGATATGAATGTACTTTTTCATTTTCCTGCCATTCCTACAGTACAGTGATTCAAAGCTTCCAGAAACTAAACATGATTAATCCTGCATACTAGAGAGCCCCTTCCAGAAGCGGTCTGATTCTGGAAGTAAAGAGTGTGGCACTAAATGTAATCTGCACATGGAATTCCTGGGTCCTCTATGTCAAAAGTTCCTTTTCTTTCAGATGTTATAAACAACACCTTTGCCTGATTAATCACTTCATGCTAGAGATTGCAAGAAAAAAATTCAGCATGAAAACACTAGAGAAAAAACTAGAGAAGACAGGTTTATCTCTAGCTTTTCCTTAAATTTTTTCAAACACAAAGCTTTTGAATCCTCAGTGTTTTTAATGGTCATATGATTGTTCAGGTTTTTTTTCCCTCCACGATGGTTTCTCCATATTGTAACTTCATGATGGCCATTTATTGGGCATCTACTGTGTTCCAAGTCCTATGCTAGGTGCTTAACATCGAACAACTTTATAAAGTAGGCAATAGTCCCCTCATTATGTGATGTGAAAGCTGAGGTTAAGAGAGATGTAGGAACTGTGTAAAGTTGCAGGGCGTGAGAATCCAAAATCTGGATATTGCTTTGTAAAATATTTGCATGTTTGAAAGGGGATAGCAAAGACATGTCTCCCTTTTCCTCCCAAAATGCATACCAAGTATACTTTGCTAAAAGGATACACAAAGGAGTTCTCTGAGATCTTAGGAGTCTGCTGGGATTCCCCTTTGTGCTCTCAAAATGTCAATTCTGACATAAAAGGAATTTTCAGGAAATGGTAGAAGTATATCACAGTGCTCTGTCCAGGGCAAAACTAACCAGTTCAGCACTAGGGAATGTATTCCCATTCAGGCTTTCAAGGCTGGGTCTTTATCAGTGACAGTCTAGTGTAGTAGCAGAATCTTGGGGTCAGAAGACTTTGATTCTAGTTCTGATTTGCTAGTTAAGTAGTGATAGATTTTTTGGTAACTACTCAAGGCTCTTATTTTCTTCACCTATAAAACAGAAAAAATGGCAAGGTACACATACCTCAAGGGGTTGCTCTGAGAATCCACTGAGGTATGGTTTGTTCATATACTGTCCTATTTATCTCAAGTTATTTACTGTCTGTTTTTCCTATTGTGTAAATTCTATGCTATCAAGAAACCAGTCTATATATTTCACCACTCTATCTCCAGGGTGTGGTACACTGCCTGGCAAACAGCAAATGCTCAAAAAATAGTTGCAGAATGAACTGTGTGCATGTTAAAGCATTAAAAAATGTTGATTATTAGTATTATTGTTAATAACTTTTAAAGATATACAAAATGCATTTTTTGTTAGGTATTAACTTTTCATAAACATTAATACTATTAGCCAGCAAGTGAATTTAGGCAGCCAGCATTTAAGTTCAAATGATGATCCTGTTCCAATTTTTTGATGTTTCCCTAGAAATTATTACTAGGATTTTTCCCCCAAATGATATCTGATATTAGCATTTAAATCACATGAAATGAAAATGGTGAGGCTTCATTTCTTGTTACTAATTTTTGTAACCTCCAAGAAGGTTTCTTAGTTTTGCTGATTATTCTGCAACTTCCAGGTTCTCTCCAGATGTGAAGAAAATTGCTTACTTGGTTGAGATGCTTGTACTTACTTGATGAAGTACTTGATTCCATCTGCTGTGTAAGCTTCCTCCCACCCATAAGGTAAACCTAGAGTGAAAGGAAACCAAAAATATATTTAATAAGATGATAAAGATAACTTTATTTCCTGGACACAAACCTCCCTCATCTTTACAATTATTTGAGCACATTTCTTGTACAAAATAATTTTCTAGAAAGGGGGAATTAAGACAATTCAGATGAGCTTTCATACTCAGCATCTTTAGAACACAATAAATAAGTCTTGAGCAGTTAACAATCTGCTTTAGTTGCAATAACTGGATTATGACTTGTCATTTACATGTGGTGAGCATTTTTGTCAGCAGGATTCAAGCAAAAATTTGTGTTGCAGTGGATGGTTTTTGCCTGAAGGCAGAAGGATGGACAAGATGGCCTCTGCTTGTCTATTCTGGCTCAAAGTTTCTTTAATTGGCTCCCTTTACATTCTTTCACTCAGCTCCACAGGGAATCAGACATGAGTGCCAGATCAGCAGGGGTTTGAAAGTAGCTTTTGGACAAGACAAAATTCCTTATTAAGTTTGAAAGTTTAGCAAAGCGATTTACAATGGATTGTGGCATTTTACTTTGTTAATTAAGAATTTTGTGCACTAAACATAAACGGCCAAACAATTTGCTAAACTTAGCTTCCATTTCTGTAATGGGATTGAGAATAGTTAGCTATAAAGAGATGTGGATTGACGTAAGCAAGCAATATTTGGCCATATTTCTGTAAATGAGTACATTTTGGCCCTCATCATACCAAGAGAACAGCCTCAAGTTGAGGCAGCCACATTTTCCTACATTCTGATTTTGGGTGGTACGTTTCCAGAACACAGTGGTTTCCACCCCTCTGTTCCATCCAAGTACTGCTAAGGATTTTACCAATTTTTGGATCAGTTCTTTGATACTGGCTTATCACGACTCAGGTAGCCCACCTCTTTGGAAAGTAACTGAGCTTTAACAACAAATCATTGACTTCCTTTCCCCAAGTCTCAGCAAGGGGCAGAGCAAAAGTGCAGGAAAGGTAACTATTTTTGCTTGTTTGTTTTTAGAGACAGGGCTTCTCTTTGTTGCCGAGGCAAGAGTGCAGTAGCGCAATCATAGCTCACTGCAACTCTGAACTCCTGGGCTCAAGTGATTCTCCCTCCTCAGCCTCCCGAGTAGCTGGAACTATAGGTATGTGCCACCATTCCTTTTTTTTTTAAAATTTTTTTGTAGAGACCAGATCTCCCTATGTTGCCCAAGCTGGACTCAGACTCCTGGCCTGAAGTGATCCTCCCACCTTGGCCTCCCGGCCTGAAGTGATCCTCCCACCTTGGCCTCCCAAAGTGCTAGAATTATTGTTGTGAGCCACCGTGCTTGGCCTAACAGTAACTATTTGAATGAAATGAAACCTTACTCTACTGCCATTTGCTTCTTGCGAATAGTCTTTGAGAAGCAACTCTAAGGATAACGTTTTTGTAATTATGAAAAACAAGAAATACACTTTGCATTGTGTTTATTTCCAGTCTTTTACCACAAGTCATACACACCTTGAGCAAAAATTCTGTAACTATTTCCTTTGTATATTAACACAGGCCACCTTGGAGTTTCTATTCTCTCTTTATGAATAAATGTTCCTCTTATAAGTAGAAAATAAGCACTTCCTAGAGCTTGGCATAAGCAAATGACTGGCTTCCTGAAAGCCCCTGAGTGACTCTCACTGTACGTCTCCTCTAGTGTCCACTGCAAGCACATGCTCAGCCAGATGCGCCATGATAAACTGCTCTGCTGTACCAGTTCAAGTAGATTTATTTTTTGTCTTCATGCCCTCTGCATCTTCTTTTATAGATCACTTCATTCATCACTGACAAGCCCCTCACTTGGAGGAAAGAAACTGATGACTGTACCTAAGAACCTTGCTTTCATGACAAAAATGCTCAGAAATACCAGGATTTCCAATCAATAAGACAAAGGCAGCTAACAGTTAAGTAGGAAGTTATTCTAATGTGACTACAATTTTTGTCTGCTGAATAATTTGATCAGTACAATTGTATCTGTCCTTCTAATTTCTTAAGTTACAGATATGTTCTAATAAATAAAGAAAAATGGACACTTTCAAGACAGTATCTCTTAATCTACAGGAGCATTTGAAAATCGACATTAACATCAGATTACCACATCCCCTGTGCCATCAGAATAGAATTTCTGCCTTGATTATTTCTTTACAATTATTAAAAAAGAATTATAACTTTATAACAGCCTTATAAAGGTACTAATTCATAGGCATTTAAGTCACAATGGTTATTCAATGACTGCAGCCATAAAGATATCCCTGGATATTAAATAATATGTATAGCTTATTTTAGAAGACGTTCTCTGCTCTGAGAAAATAAGTGTTTCTTTTTGGGAGATTCAATAGTTGCTTATTGTTCATGCAGATTTCATGTAATCTATTATATAAAAGACAGACCTAGAGACTAAAATGATAGTAATTAATCTCTCAGTGATATTTCAGTAATAGAAAACAATCACTGTCCAATTATAAACTAAAAAACACAAATAGCCTACCTTATACAAAAATAGGACTTCTGATTCCCACCAGCTTATTGATGAACTCAGTTTTCCATTAGTAAAGGTTTCATTTCTTCATAATACTTGATTTGGATATAACTAACATTATCTAAATACTTTTCCATAATAATTTTTGTTCCAAACATTAAAATCTTCCCACATTTATCACATCTTTATACTTGGAAATATACAATGCTTCCATTTTTTTCTTTTCATATTTGCTTTAAAAATGTTACAACAACTATAACCACCTGGAATTGCTTTTGATTAGAAGTATTGTCTATGAACCCTCCCATAACATTCTTTCCATCAGTGATCATCTGTTTTGAATCAATAACTTCATAGTGATGACTCCAAAATCTTCATGAGTATCTTGCCAACGTAAGAGTCTTAAACACATTCAACTTAGAATAGTGGCTGTTACCTAAAACTCAACATATCCAAAATCAAAGTCATTACGTTGCAGACAAGATAGTTTCCTTTCTGATTTCCCAGTCTATTTATGTATCAAATATTTTCTTTGTCATACCTGGACCATATGTATCATTCATTAAATATTTACTGATCCTTCATTATGTGTTCAGCATTTTGCTAGATGCTCAATATACAATGATAAACAAATAGACATGACCCTGGATCATATGAAGCTTGAAATCGACATAAAGACGTTATTAAAAATAGGAATAAGTTCTATGAAAAAAATATGGAATACGATGAAGGTAAGTCATAGCACAGAAAAAGGCTGAACTCCCTAATGCAGAAAGAATTCCCACAAATCGATAATAAGATCAATAACACACAACAAAATAGGCAAAATGTGAAACATTTAGGGCATGAAACACAAATGAACACGTGAAAATGTTTAACTTCATGCTTAATTAAAGAAATAAAAAGCTATTATGAAATACCATGTTCATTTATCAGATTAGCAAACATTAAAAAGTAGTTTAATCAGGCACAGCATTGATGATGTGAAGAGATAGTCATTCTCATATTAACAGAAGTATTAAGTATTACACACTTATGAGGAGAAACTTGTAAATACCTATCTAAAATTTTCAATGCTAATAACAATGAGTTGACATTTATTGAGCAGTTAGACTCCAGACACTGTCGTAAGCACCATACATGTACCAATTCACTTAATCCTCATGAATAATCTATGAGAAGTACTGCTATTATCCCTATTTTAGCAATAGAGAACTGAGGCACAGAAAATTTAAATAACTTTCCCAAGGTCACACAGCTAGCAGGGGAAGGAGCCCAGACTCTTCATCACTATGTTGAATGATCTCCATATAGCTTAATCCAGCAATTTTTCTTGTAGAAATTTATCCTATAGATATATTTTATTGACAAGACTGTTCATTGTAAAAACAAAAAATTGGAAATAATCTAAATAACCATCAATGGGAACTGATTAAATAAAGATACTGTAATAACAGAGCCAGATGTATTTGAAAAACATTTGTTAGTGCTATAAAATTGTTGCAAACTCAAATACATTTAACTTTTAGCATCCAACATGCTGAGCAGAGCAGAAGGAGAGAGGGAGGGAGGGAGGGAGGGAGTGTGGAGGTGTTGGGGGGAGATATCTCTAACTCACAATTAATAAGGCTTTGCTAAAGAATATAACATTCATCACATAAATGGAATTTTCACTTGATTTGCAGCCAGAAAATCTGAATCTATATGTAATGTTCTTCAATTGCAAGCTGAATAACCATGGGAAAGTAATAATCTTATGGAATCTGAACTTTCTATATAAATAGATTTGTCATTTATATAGTAGTGATGGTAATAGCTACCATTCTAGCTTAGGGGGTTAGCATGATACTCTTATTAGATAACATGTAACTACACAATGATATACAAAAGCAGATAATTGTTATTAATCATAATGAAATTAACAGCCCTTTCTTCATTGCTTATGGTTCTGGTGATATAGAGTATTTTGGAAGCTTAACATAGGAAAGTGTTTATAGGGGAAACCTCCATTAAGGTGTAAGCACTTTTTTTTTTTTTTTTACAATCCTTTCCTCAATCTCTGTTTTACTTTTCCTCTGTTTTACTCGTGATAACGTTCAGCAATAGAATAACAGAAACTAGTGGGACACTCTGACCCTGATCCAGTAGTGTGATGGTAAATGTTTTAACAACCAGCTCTTGGGGGTGGGGGCAAGGCTTGATTTGCAACATTTGCTCAGTTTCATAGCGTAAATACTATACCATGCCTATTTTGAGCTACCAATGTGATGTCACTGAATACGGAGATGGGAAGAAATGCATAGTAATACACCATGATATATAATTCTTAGATACAATAGGTGTAAATAATCTCAAGAACAAAGACAAGAGTAAAATGCAAATAAATAATTAGGAAGTGGTTAGTTTTTAAAATATTTATTACTATTTCTTTTAATATACTTTTCAGTTTAAATATTTTAATTATTAATAATGACTGTGTTTGACAATTGGCTCACAAAATTCTTGCAAGCCAGTAGAAGCCAGCTCAAACATACTACCGTGGCTACCCACTTCTTAGCTCCCTGGTCCCGTTGCACAGAAAGTTCCAAAAATCAAAGGACAGCAACACTGTTTTATCCAATAGAAGATTACATGAAATTGATAGCAGCTTCCAAAGGTGTAAAGAATTGTTGCCCTAACAATAAACTATGTTTATCGGATGTTTACATAGTGCTTTCTACCATTTCTGACATTCTTCTAGGTAGTTTATAAATATTATTAATTCATTGTACCATCACAACAATTTGAGATAGATACTGTTATTAACCTCATTTTGCAGAGAGGAAACTGAGGGATAACGAGGTTTAAATAACTTGTCCATTGTCACACTGCTGATAGTGCAGTCATGATTTGAATGTAAGCATTCGGATGCCAGAGCCTACGCTTTTAAGCACTGTGTGTTGCTTCTTTTCCCTAACTCCTGTTTGCACTGCCAACAGTCAAAATTAAAACAATCAAATAATACTTTTGCCTAACTCTTTGAGGAACACAAAAAGTAAACTAGATTCCCAACGTCTCAATTTGTGCATTATTATCCAGAGCAATGCTCTTTTAAAAGGAACTGAAATTATTTCTAGGCTTCAACACAAAGCAGTCTATTTTAGAGACATTACATGTTTACAATTGTACAAGTTAATTTGTAGGTCTGAACTGCAGTGCCAATTTAAAAAGAACTACTAGCTAATTTTCCTATGAAAAAGGAATCTATTATACTGAGAGATGGTTGCCACCTATAAATAACCAAATAATGCAGTATTTCAACTATTAAAATCATTCAACCATTAAAATCACTACTAAAATCAAAATAATTGAAAAAATGTATATATTTTCTGAATTGTGATTTAAACACTCCTTAATATTGGCCTTGCAAAAATGCTGTGTTTTAACAAACATGATTTTGGACCTGTGACTTGATTATTTTACCACCTGGTTATATACATCATTGTTGTCTGAGACAAAAAATAAAAAAGCAAATGACATATATACATATATAATTTCACACATTTTGTGCATCCCAAATTCAAAAGTTAAAATGTTAATGTAATTAGATATGAGCTATTTCTAGTTAGAAGTCACTTACCCGGCAACTGAAAAGCTATAACATATTAAAGGAAGAACAGTGTAAAAAACTTCTAGAGGTTATCTGGTGGTTCACAGTCTGCTTTATCTGTCTGTCGTTATTTTTTTTGCCAACATATACTACACGAGTTACCAGTAAAAGAGAAGGGGAAATGCCAACATTCATTTTCTGCATTTATCTTCCCAATAGATGCAGAATTCAGTGTTTTTTACAGTTGGAGTTCTCTCCCTCTCAGTTAAATTATGGAGTCACTTCTTTGAATTCTGAGGTACAGACATTCAAGGGGCCAGTTTAAATGTTTTCTCTTACATTGCTAACTCTGATCCCATGACCCAGACTGAAGATGAGAATGTGGGATTTCCCCAGCAGTTGTTTCTGGGCATTTATATTATGTAATGCTGGGGGAATGATCTGGGCTAAGGCCCTTTGATTTGATTTGCTTAAAAGCAGTAATATACAACGGACTTTATTCTGTGCACTAATGAAACTCAGCATAAAACTTGCTGAAGCTTTCCTCACTAGAGTGTGAGATCAGCCTAAAGACAGAGCTGAATAATAGGATGAAATGATCTTCTCATACTCTGTCCTGCCAACAACCTTGGTTATGATTAGTCATCTAATAAATTTAATCAATGTAGACAGTAATGATGAATAATACATCTGACTCTCCTCAACCCAACTTCTTATTTTTATAGGGACCCCCCACCCCATACATCAATTTCTCCAGAAATTCTGAAGTTATATATAATTGCTTTGGATGAAATAACAGATCTTCATTTCACAAATCAAATGAAAATTTGATCCCAATTTTGTTTTACAGTAAAGCATTTTTTTTTGGCATCTACTGTACATCAACTGCTAAGCTAAACACTTTAAATTTGTTATGGTAAGAAATGGTTTTCACTGGTTATCTCATAATACATTTCATATAAAATAACTGTGTACTTCATTAAAAAAAAAAGCCTTTCAGTACATTCACCCTGTCCTCTTGTAGCTGAAGACCTTGCTTCTTACCTCACTGAGAACACAGAAGCATCAGGAAGAGAATTTCTAGATTCCCACCACAACATCCACCAACAATGCACATACTCCGCCTTTCTCTGTGATCATACCTCATGCATTCCTTCCATCTTACTTACTCAAAGCTTCAATCCAACAATTGTCTGCTTTCTTCCCTAACATCTGTGTTCCCTCCCTGTACTGGGTTATTACCATGGGCATAAAAATGAGCTGTAATTATCTTCTATCTTAAAAAAAAATTAAAAGCAAAACTTTGTCTTGCCCTCACATTTCCTTGCAGCTACTACTCCATTTCTCTGCTCTACTTTATAACAAAACCTTACAAAAATGGATTTGTCTACATTCAATTCCCCTCTTTTCATTCATTCTCTTTTAAATCAACTCTAGTGAGGCTACCATTTGCCCTATGCCACTAAAACAGCTCTTGTCACTTTATGTCCAGAAGTCCATTTTCAGTCCTCAGCTTCCTTCACTTTTGACTGTATGTGATGCTGTTGATCACTATCTCCTTGGAACAGTTTATTCGACTGCAAAGACACAGCTTTCTCTAGGTTCTCCTCTGTCACTGGCTGTTTCTTCCTTGCTCATTTGCTAGTTTCTTCTCATATCCCCAATCTCTAAAGGTTGGAATGCTCCAAGGCTTGGTTCTTCAACTCCTCTCTGTCCTTCCTTTCTGTTCTTTTCCTGCTTACACTCATTTGTTAGGTGATCTCATCCAGTTTCTATTTAAATACTACTCATACGCGACCCAGAATTCTCTATCCCCAGTCTGGACCTCTCTCCTGATTTCCAAACTGGCAAATTCAGGTGCATTCCCTCTCTTCCTTTATCATTATATCACTTTTAAACTGAAGGTGCCCATTACTGATTTCCTGACTCTTCACCCAAACCTCGCCTCTCAGCTTTCCCCATCAATTTCTATCCTTCCAGTTGCTCAGGCCTAGGACACATCCTTGACCCTTTTCATTCTTTTACATCCCATATGTAATCAACCAGCATATCTTGGTGGCTTGGTCTTCAAATTAGTTACAGAATTTGACCACTTCCCAAAACTTTTAGCATTATTAAGTTGGTCCATCCGCTACCTAGATTATTCTGATAGCACTGTAACTGGTATCCCTGCCACAGTCTACTTTCAAACTAGTAGGCAGCATCACTAAAAAAACAAAAAGTCAGATTATGTTCCTTCTACATGACCTGCCTCCCCCATCTCCAACTTCTCTGACTTCATTTCTTAATTCTTTATGTTCAATGTGCTGCAGCTGCATTGGTCTCATACTGTTCCTTGAACATAACAAGTATGTTCCTGCTTCAGGGCCTTTGCACTTGCTAGCCCTTCTGCCTAGAGAGCTGTTCCCTTTCAATGCATGGCTCACTCTGTCATTCCCTTTCAGGGTCTGCTCAGATGTCATTCAATCAGTGATCCTTTCCCTAGTCACTCATAAAAGAGCCAGCTCCCTTCCTCTCCAACCTCTGACACTCATTATCCCCCTCAACCTGGTTTCTTTTCTCTCTCTTTCCTCACTAGGATGCAAATTCCATAAGAAGAGGTACTGTTCATTCATTGTCTCACTGCCAGTATTCTTGTGGCACGTGACAGGCTCTTAGTTGCTGAATTAAGGAATCAATGTTCACCAAATATCTATATTTATACAAATACCTACTATTTAACAGGATGTAGTATTTGGGAGGAGAGTTCTTTAGAAAAAGATGTTGAGAGGGTGTTTAATAAGATAATTGGGCTGGGTATGATGGCTCATGCCTGTAATCTCAGCACGTTGGGAGGCTGAGGGCAGATCATGAGGTCAGGAGTTCAAGACCACCCTGATCAACATGGTGAAAGCCCGTCTCTACTAAAAATACAAAAATCACCAGGGCGTGGTGGCACACACTTGTAATCTCAGCTACTCGGGAGGCTGAGGCAAGAGAATCGCTTGAATCCCGGAGGCAGAGGTTGCAGTGAGCCGAGATCATGCCACTGCACTCCATCCTGGGGGACAGAGTGAGACTCCATGTCTAATAATAATAATAGTAATAATAATAATAATAATAATAAAATTGAAAGTGAGGCTGTAAAAGAATATGCTGAAATATTTGAATTATTTTCCCCAAGAGTTGATATTCTCCTTTACCTTTTGGGTACAGAGATGAAGAGGGGAGGGGCTCTAACTTATTTCAGTATACAAAGATAACATGTTTTTAAAAAGAACTGCTGTTGGCCAGGTGCAGTGGAAGCTGAGAGAGGTAGACCACTTGAGTCCAGGAAAAAAAAAATGCAAAAAATTAGCCAGGCATAGTGGCATGCACCTACAGTCCCAGATACTCAGGTGGCCGAGGTGGGAGGATGGCTTGAGCCTGGGAGGCAGAGGTTGTAGTGAGCCTAGATGGCGCCACAGCACTCCAGCCTGGGTGACAGAGCCAGACCCTGTCTCAAATCGGGGTGTTGGGGAAGCACCGCTGTTATTACAATGATAAAAATATTAAGGGGCCAGTGGCTGTTGAACATGAATTAATGGAACCATTGGGAAAAAAATGCACCTTCTCTTTTCTGTTCTATCCAGGAAAACTGATTTAGTGATTAGAGGTGGTAAAGTTGCTATCCAGCAAACTTGATTTATGCTGGTTAAGAGTCATAGCAGCATGTCTGATAGTTCAAAATGGACACTACCATTTGCTTGTAACAGGTTGCCTGACAGCAATAGGTAGACACACTTGATCTAAGAAAATAGGAACAGCAGTTTGCTAATTAGGTCAAAATGCTAGATTCAAAACTGACAGGGAAATTAGTGTGTCTCAAGGTGATTTCATAAAATCCCTATGGGATGTCATTCACTTAATATTACTGTACCATGTTTCTAAGAGTATCCCATACCAGCATACCAGAATTCTAAAAAGAGGACATACAAATGGCCAATAGATGTATAAAAGTGATTCACCACGAATAATCATCAGGGAAATGCAAAATAAAATCACAATGAGATATCACTTCACACCTGTTAGAATGGCTATTATCAAAAAGTTGAAAGATAGTCATTGGTGAGGATGCAGAGAAAAAAGAATTCTTGTACACTGTTGGTAGGAATGTAAATTAGTACACCATCTTGGAAAATAGTATGTAGGTTCCTCAAAAAATAAAACTAGAATTACTATATGATCCAGTAATCCCACTTTTGGGTATATACCCAAAGAAATTGAATTCTGTATGTTGAAGAGATGTCTGAATGCCCATGTTAGTTATAGCATTGTTCACAATAGCCAAGATATGGAAACATCATGATATGGCCAAGATATCACTCATCAACAGATGAATGGATGTGATATTATGAACAATGGAATCTTGCCAGCCTTAGGAAAGGATTCTGCCATTTGCGACATGGGTGAATCTAGAGGAGATTATGTAAAGTGGAATAAGCCAGGCACAGAAAGACATCTATGATATGACCTCTACTGATATGTGAAACCTAAAAAGTCAAACTCATAGAAATGAAGAGTAGAATAGTTGTTACCAGAGGGAGGTGGGGAGGGAACAGGGGAAGGGGAAATGTTGGTCAAAGGTATAAAGTTTCAGTTAGACAGGAGGGATAACTTCTGGTGATCTACTGCACAGCATGGTGACTGTCATTAATAAGATGTGTTGTATATTTCAAAATTGCTAAAAGTGTAGATTTTAAACGTCCTACCACAAAGAAATGATAAGTATGTGAGGTGATGAAAATGTTAATTGGCCTGATTTGATCATTCCACAATGTACGCATATACTGAAACATCACATTGTACTCCATAAAGATATACAATTATCATTTGTTAAGTAAAAAATATAAAAGCTTTCAAAAAAACATAATGTTTATACTTTTATAGCGACAGTTTTCTACTGTTGCATAACATATCACAAATTTAGCAGCTTAAACAACACCTATGCATTAGATCCAAGTTCTGAAAAGTTCTGTAGGTTGAAAGTCTGGCATGGCATGACTGAAACCAAGGTGTCAGCTGTGGTAAGTTTGTATCTGGAGTCTCTGGGGAACAATTTACTTTCAAATTAATTTTTTTGTTGTTCTTGGCAGAGTTCAGTATGCAGCTGTAGGACTGAGGTCCCTGTTTTTTTGCTGGCCATCAGCTGGGGCCACTCTCAGCTCCTAGAAGTAGCTAGCATTCCTTGCCATGTGACCCCTCCATTTTCAGTCCATCTTAAGCAGTGACACATAAGAGTCCTTTTCAGATTTCTAATATGACTTCTCTGTCTCTGATTTCAAGATTCAGATTTAAAGGCTCATGTAGGTCAGGCCCACCAGGATAATCTCTTTGTCTTAAGGTTAACTAATTACATATGCAAAATCTCTTCACAGCAGCAGCTAGATTAGTATTTGGTTAAATAACTGACAGAAGGTGTGTGTACACAAGGAACCAGGAACATGGGGGCCCCCTGAGAATTCTGCCTACCACAGTGCTCCTATTATTTGTTTTATACAATGTCTAAATTAGAGCCGGGACACTTTTTTGTTGTTCCTAGGAAGGAAAATGTAACTAAGAAAAATATATCAAGGGTTACATACAAATAAAAAGACCTTAATAACGAATTTTAGGGTTTTTTCTTTTTTTTTTTCTTTTCCTTTTTTTTTCTTTTTTGTGAGAAATAAAATCTCCATGTGTTGCCCTGGCTGGACTCAAACTCCTGGGCTCAAGGGATCTTCCTGCCTCAAGCCTCATGAAGAGCTGGGACAACAGACATGTGCCACGGCACCTACTTAATTTTAGTTTTCTTTATTTATTTTTTTGTCATGGGATTATAAACATTTTCTTCCAATAAACCCGGAACATTAAAAAAATAGTTTTCTATTTCATTTTGTGGTCAGTTAACAAGGGAGAGAAAGTGATAAAAGAAAAAGGGGGGAAAGGGGAAGAAAGAAGGCAGGAGAATGAGAAGCCAGAGGTAAGAAGAGAGAGCAGAGATTAAAAAAAAAAAAAAAAAAAAAAAGAATCCGGCCAGGCGCGGTGGCTCACGCTTATAATCCCAGCCCTTTGGGAGGCCGAGGTGGGAGGATCACAAGGTCAAGATATCGAGACCATCCTGGCCAACATGGTGAAAACTCATCTCTACTAAAAATACAAAAATTAGCTGGGTGTGGTGGCGAATATCTGTAGTCCCAGCTACTCAGGAGGATAAGGCAGGAGAATCACTTGAACCCAGGAGGCGGAGGTTGCAGTAAGCTGAGATTGCGCCACTGCACTCCAGCCTGGTGATGAAGAGAGGCTCCGTCTAAAAAAAAAAAAAAAATCCTTACAGGCTGAACACAGTGGCTCACGCCTGTATTCCCAGCACTTTGGAAGGCCAAGGTGGGCAAATCACCTGAGGTTAGGAGTTCAAGACCAGTCTGGCCAACATGGGGCAGCCCCATCTCTACAAATGTACAAAAGTAGCCAGGCATGACGGCAGGTGCCTGTCATCCCAGCTACTTGGGAGGCTGAGGTGGGAGAATCACTTGATAGCAGGTGGTGGACGTTGCAGTGAGCCGAGATCATGCCACTGCACTCCAGCCGGGGCAACAGAGTGAGACTTTTCAAAACAAACAAACAAACAAACAAAAGGGCTATGAAATCTTATAGTTGTGTCCAGTTATAGACTATATTTTAAAAAGAAGGAAGAGAGAGAATACATAAAAGGGATTATAGGAGGCTAAAGTTAGGCACAGTAAAGTTGAGCAGATAAAGTGCATTTGGGGGTGGTAGACTCAAATCTCCAGACCCCACCTCTCAATCTGATTTGGAATCTCATCCAAGCAATCTCTGGTACAACTGGTTAAAATCTCCCTCACATTCACCCAGTGTGGTAACTTCCTGAACACTCTCAGCAATGCCTCTCCCTCTTACCTCTTAGGTAAGTTCAGTTACCTGAACTTATCTCAGCAACACCTGCCCAGACGCTGGGTCTGCCGGAAATTTCAACACTTTTTTGACTTTCATTTGTTGAATATCTACTGTCAGAGAACTGGTATAATGGTACCCAGATTCAGGACAGTATCTCACACATAGTGGGCACTCAAGAATTATCTGTTGATTGACTGTAGAAATTTGCCTCCCATGAAGACTGATGATTTAGTGAATCTTGCACATATTTGAAATTTTACTGTTGTTATGAGGTCTTTGTACTCACCAAGGGAGCTTATAAATATTTGTACAACTGTTATTTGTGGATTTTGACAACAGGGTAAGGAGGATCAATAGACATACAATTTTAGAAATGCTGTCACAGATGAGATGAAATGAAGTCAAGATCATTGCTGTTTCCGACCTTAAATATAAATGAATATACATAATGAAACCCTAAACACCACTGATCCCTAATCATATAGCATTTGTTGTTACTATCTTTGTCTTTCAAATTTAAAAAAGTTTATCTTAAATCTGTTAACAACCTCACATTACTTTCAGGTAAAATTTGGAAAAAAATCATAAAAACAAGCTCCCTGAAGACATTTGCCTTTAAGAGGATGTTTGAAAATTTTAAATGTGTTTTTAAAAAGATTTAAAGAAAAACAATAAAAACACCTAAATAGAGGGTTATTTTTTCAAATAATAGCTCTCATGAAGTTAGATAACTCAATAGTCATTACATTAAAGAGTTATAAACTTAAATAAAAGTGACCCCATTTTGCTTTTTCTCTTCTGCAAAGAATACCAGTTCTGACTGTACGGTTTGTTATCACTCAAAAAATTTAATCATTTAAATCACTTAAATCCATCCATGGATATGTTAATCCATGTTTTCAATAATCTTGAAAGACCATTGAAAACATATATCCCCAGAAAATCACATCCTTGAATGTCCACAACAGTTTTATTCACACTAGCTTCAAATTGAAAACAATTGGAAGATCCATCAATTGGTGACTGGATAAACTGTGGCATAACAATACAATGCAATACCACTCAACATTACGCATATAAGGATGAATCTCAAAAGCCCTACATTAAGTGGAAGAAGCTAGAAACTTAATAGTCTATTTATTCCAAATTTTAGAAAAGGCAAAACTACAGTGATAGAAAGCAAATCAAGGGCTGCCTGGGGCAAGGGATGGCAGGGAATGGATTACAAAGGAGCACATGGAAAGGCTGTGAGGTGATGGAAATATTCCAGGGCATGATGGTGGTAGTATAATGCAGCTGTCTACGTTTGTCAAAACTCACTGAATTGTATACTTACATTTTATTGTATGTAAATTATATCTCAATTTTAAAAAGCAGGGGAAATCTCCTGAACCAGTAGTATATGCAATCCCATTTAAAAAGCTGCAGTATGAGCAATCCCGTTACAAAATGACTGCAATCTTCCTTTCATCTTTATGCTGTGTCAGTCCCACTTACTGTCATCCAATGAGCTATTTCCTGGAGCATACTACAGATTTCTTTTCCTCTCTGCTTTTTCAGATACTGTTCCTTCTACCTGCAATGCTCATCACTATGGAATATAGAAACTCAATAAGCACTCTGGAATGACTTCAGGGACAATGGTCACACACCAGAGTCTCCTTGTCCAGCTGTTAGTGGGTCTTTGATTTAGGGATTTCTTCAGTTGGGAGATCTATCCAGAAATTCTTTCTTTTGATGTAAAATTTGCTTCAATGAAATGTAAAAATCTTAAGTGTATATTTACTGAATTGTCACAAATGCCTACACCTGTGTAACCCCAACCCCAATCATGATATAGAATATCACCACCACCCCAGAAATATCCCGTTCCTGTTGATTTCTATTTCCATGCCCCAAGAGGCAGCCACTGTTCTGATTTTTTAAAAGGTATCATACTTTTAGCATTTCCATTTAGTTTTACAAAATTATTTCTATTTCTCTGCTTAGAGATCTTCTCTTTCCATTCATTATGAACATGTTTTCCTTCACCTCATTGCACGTAGGTATAACAACACTTTAGTCCTTATTTCAACATCTGGTCTTTTGGAGGTTGGCATCTGTTGACTGTTTTTTCTCTTGAGAATAAGTTACATTTTCCTGTTTTTATTTTCACACTGAGTAATTTGGGATTGTTTTCTGGAAATTATAAACATTATACTGTAAAAACTCTGGATTCTGTTACACTACTGTGAAGAATGTTAATCTTTTTGTTTTGGCAGGGCATCTAGTTGGTCGGACTCAAGCAATAAGTTCTATTTCTTAGGCAGCACCTAAAACCTCAGTTCAGTTTCCCTCCCCATCCTCCTTTGCTGGGCTGTTTGCAATGTGCCCTATATTTGTGCAGTTTGGGGTCAGACCCAGAAGCTTGGACAGAGTTTACATGCAGAATTTGGGGGTCTCTGTCTCCAGTGCTCTTCTTTCTGGGATTTCCCCTCTGCCTTTCCAGTTGTTCCAAACTTCATATGCTAGTTCTATAGGCCAGAAAGACTGCAAGTTATCAGTTTTACCACTCCTGCTAGGGTTTGGACTAGAGTGAGGCAAGCAGTGTCTACATAGAAAATTTAAGGAGGCACCCTCCCTCAGGCTCATGCAAGTGCAGGGTCACTACCTGAGACTGAGCCTCCTTAAGAGGGAGGTGCACCCAGGGTACCTTGTTGCCTTACCCTAATCCCAGCCCTGGGTCCTACCATCAATCTAAAAGTAGAACAAACAGGAAACTTATCCTATGTTGGGTCCTTCTTCCAAGTTTTGACTGATCTCCAGAATTTGCCTGGTCATATTCACTTTTCAGAAGCTTCAATCTTTTTTTTTTTTTTTTTGTATTTTGTCCAGGGTTTACAATAGGTTTCTGCAGGATGGTTAGTCTGTCAGGAACTTACTTAGCCTTACTGGAAGTGGAACTCTCAGATGCTTAGAATTTTTGAGTGAAAAGAGATCTTAGAAATCCTCTAATTGTCTTATGTTATAAATTGGATACTGACACCAAAAATGGTTACAGAGCTTTGTCATAGAGTCAATTAGAGGAAAAGATAGTAATCTAACTTCTACTTTAGTGATCATCCACTATGCCGTTCTGCAATAATGCTGAATGAAAAGAGCAGCTTCTGTGCAGAGTGTAAAATGCTGCACTCAGACCTTTCTTTCACATGTAAATAAATTGTACATTAACTCTCAATTATTTTTGTTTTGTTTTTCTTTTTTTTTATTATTATACTTTAAGTTCTAGGGTACATGTGCACAACGTGCAGGTTTGATACATATGTATACATGTGCCATGTTGGTGTGCTGCACCCGTTAACTCGTCATTTATATTAGGTATATCTCCTAATGCGATCCCTCCCAACTCCCCCCACCCCACGATAGGCCCCAGTGTGTGATGTTCCCCACACTGTGTCCAAGTGTTCTCATTGTTCAATTCTCACCTATGAGTGAGAATATGTGGTGTTTGTTTTTCTGTCCTTGCTATAGTTTGCTGAGAATGATGGTTTCCTGCTGCATCCATGTCCCTACAAAGGACATGAGCTCATCCTTTTTTATGGTTGCATAGTATTCCATGGTGTACATGTGCCACATTTTCTTAATCCAGTCTATCACTGATGGACATTTGGGTTGGTTCCAAGTCTTTGCTATTGTGAATAGTGCCGCAATAAACATACGTGTGCATGTATCTTTATAGCAGCATGATTTTTATAATCCTTTGGGTATATATCCAGTAATGGGATGGCTGGGTTGAATGGTATTTCTAGTTCTAGATCCTTGAGAAATTGCCACACTGTCTTCCATAATGGTTGAACTAGTTTACAGTCCCACCAACAGCATAACAATGTTCCTATTTCTCCACATCCTCTCCAGCACCTGTTGCTTCCTGACATTTTAATGATCACCATTCTAACAGGTTTGAGATGGTATTTCATTGTGGTGTTGATTTGGTATCTCATTGTGGTGTTGATTTGCATTTCTCTGATGACCAGTGATGATGAGCATTTTTTCATGTGTCTGTTGGCTGCATAAATGTCTTCTTCTGAGAATTGTCTGTTCATATCCTTTGTCCACTTTTTGATGGGGTTGTTTGATTTTTTTCTTGTAAATTTGTTTAAGTTCTTTGTAGATTCTGGATATTATCAGATGGGTAGATTGCAAAAATTTTCTCCCACTCTGTAGGTTGCCTGTTCACTCTGATGGTAGTTTCTTTCACTGTGCAGAAGTTCTTTAGTTTAATTAGATCCCATTTGTCAATTTTGACTTTTGTTGCCATTGCTTTCAGTGTTACAGACATGAAGTCCTTAACCATGCCTATGTCCTGAATGGTATTGCCTAGGTTTTCTTCTAGGGTTTTTATGGTTTTAGGTCTAATATTTAAGTCTTTAATCCATCTTGAATTAATTTTAGTATAAGGTGTAAGGAAGGGATCCAGTTTCAGCTTTCTACATATGGCTAGCCAGCTTTCTCAGCACCATTTATTAAATAGGGAATCCTTTCCGCATTTCTTGTTTTGTCAGGTTTGTCAAAGATCAGATGGTTGTAGATGTGTGGTATTATTTCTGAGGGCTCTATTTTGTTCCATTGATCTATACCTCTGTTTTGGTACCAGTACCATGCTGTTTTGGTACCAGTACCATGCTGTTTTGGTTACTGTAGCCTTGTAGTATAGTTTGAAATCAGGTAGTGTGATGCCTCCAGCTTTATTCTTTTGGCTTAGGATTGTTTTGGCAATGTGGGCTCTTTTTTGGTTCCATATGAACTTTAAAGTAGTTTTTTCCAATTCTGTGAAGACAGTCATTGGTAGCTTGATGGGGATGGCATTGAATCTATAAATTACCTTGGGCAGTATGGCCATTTTCATGATATTGATTCTTCCTATCCATGAGCATGAAATGTTCTTCCATTTGTTTGTGTCCTCTTCTATTTCACTGAGCAGTGGTTTGTAGTTCTCCTTGAAGAGGTCCTTCACATCTCTTGTAAGTTGGATTCCTAGGTATTTTATTCTCTTTGAAGCAGTTGTGAATGGGAGTTCCTTCATGATTTGGCTCTCTGTCTGTTATTGGGGTATAGGAATGCTTGTAATTTTTGCATATTGATTTTGTATCCTGAGACTTTGCTGAAGTTGCTTATCAGCTTAAGGAGATTTTGGGCTGAGACAATGGGGTTTTCTAAATATACAATCATGTCATGTGCAAACAGGGACAATCTGACTTCCTCTTTTCCTAACTGAATACCCTTTATTTCTTTCTCCCGCCTGATTGCCCTGGCCAGATATTCCAACACTATGTTTAATAGGAGTGGTGAGAGAGGGCATCCCTGTCTTGTGCCAGTTTTCAAAGGGAATGCTTCCAGTTTTTGCCCATTCATTATGTAACTCTCAATTATTAATTACCACCTGCTTAACAGTTTAGTATTGGTATAAACTGAATGTTTGTGTCCTCTAAAAATTCTTATTGTGAAGCTCTCACTCCTGCTATATGGCTGCGTTTGTAGGTGTGGCCTTTAAGGAAGTAATAAGGTTAAATGAGGTCATAAAGAGTAGGGCCCTGATTCCATAAAGTTAGTGTCTTCAGAAGAGCAGAGAGAAGACCCACTCCACCCTTCCTCTGTGTGTATGTACAAAGAAGGGGTCATGTGAAGACACAGCAAGATGGCAGTCATCTACAAGCCAAGAGAAGAGGCCTCAAATGAAGCTTACCTTGCCACCACCTTGATCTTGGACTTGTAGTCTCCAGAATTGTGAGAAACAAATTTTTGTTGTTTAAGCCTCTCAGGCTGTGATATTTTGTTATGGCAGCCTGAGCAAATACAGCCATAAAAATGGATCCAAATTTTGCACACTGTTAAATCAGCTTACTTGACAGAATTACTTCAGTCTGACTACACCGTAAAGGTAAACTCATTCTTCTGTAAAAGAGCTTGAACTCAGAAAAACAAAATCTACCAATCAATGCAGTAAAAAATAAAATTTGAAGGATAAATGTGGCACTCGAAGCAGATCTGTTGTGAGGCTGGAAGGCAACAGTGTTTCTAAAACAATTTAATCTCGTTGTATTCCCCACTTTATTTTTAAAATATTTATATACAACTATTAATAAATATCACAGTCTATTCTGCAAATGCCTTTAAAGGGTCAAGGCTTCCAAAACAGCATGTAAACAGGTACCATGCAAAAGTAAGGCCTGAATACATATCCTTTATTTGCAGACTAAGCTTTCTGATCCACCATGAACCTCTGCTCATCTTTTCTTGATTTCCACACCTTCTGACCTCACAGCCTGTCTTATTTGGACCTCCATCTCATTCTCTTAGGTCCCCACATAATGTTGTTTTCCTATTTCTTCTAATGATATCATGGGGCCTCACTGCCCTTTTTACCTAAACACTCTTGATAAGATCTTTCCGTGGTGACTGGCCTGGGACCTTCTTGTCACATCTTAGGCTGACACAATCCAGCATAGCCTAGATTTATAGCAACCAATCATTATCAAATAAAAGGTATTAATAGAAATTAGGAGGTGTTAAGTACAGTTAGAACTGTATTCTGCATTAGAGTTTCAAGTCATATTTCTCATATTATCTTATTCTTTTTTTTTTTTTTTTGAGACTGAGTCTCTCTTCATCACCAGGCTGGAGTGCAGTGGCATGATCTCAGCTCACTGCAGCCTCTGCCTCCTGGGTTCAAATGATTCTCCTGCCTCAGCCTCCCGAGTAGCTGGGACTACAGGTGCCCACCACCATGCCCAGTTAATTTTTTGTATTTTTAGTAGAGATGGGGTTTCACTGTGTTAACCAGGATGGTCTTGATCTCCTCACCTTGTGATCCGCCTGCCTCGGCCTCCCAAAGTGCTGGGATTACAGGCGTGAGCCACCGCGCCGGGCCCATCCTATTCTTTTATATTTGTTGTTGTTGTTGTTGTTCATTGCTGCTTACTGTTGCAGTCAGGTATAGTCCATTATTGTAACATTAGAACACAATATTTAATTTCTACACTGCAACTCTTTTATCTCTTCTCTTTGTCTGGCAGTACTTAGTAAAGAAACCTATATAACAAGAAGCTAAGAAATATGACAATTATCTCTCATTTGACCAGTGATAGTAATTTCTGATTAATTCAGGATAAAAACCTGCATGCAATTATAAATAGTCCATTTTTATTTTGACATATTGGTTTGGTTTGACTGATGCGGTCAATCATTCCAAGTAAGCCAGGCACCAATTCTGCTACCTCTTCCCTTACATTTTCCCCTTCATTGAATAATCTTAACAAATTACTGGACACACACACACACAAAAGCTGCTATATTTAGGGATCCTGATACGAAAAGTACTTTGGCAAGAACTTATCTAACTACTAGGTTAGATCTTGGGGTTCTCTGGGCAAAGCAAGTTTTGAGATTAAAATTTGAGCATACCTTTCTTCTTAAAATTGTGTGTCTGCTTTAACTGATAACATAAAAGGAGAGGGATAACACATTTACAAGGAACATAAATTCCCATAAATGTGAATAAAACAAGGGAGGAATTAGCAAAATCTCTAAAAGATTTTCTAATTAAAAAATTTAGTTTTCTACTTTTAAGTACACTTTGATTTGAGATAATGTTCTTTAAGGATATATTTTAATGACTGGATAAAATACTTGTAACTCAAAACTTTAAGTATTTATAAAAGAGTGCTTCAAAGGCACTTAAAAGTTTCTTCTTTTACTGTAAGTAATCCCCTTATAATTTTAATATTTTAATCTGCTTTGGAAGTCATACATTAACCCACATACACACATATCTCAATATGTAAAATGACAATCTAAACTTTTGAGTGCTTCTTGTTATAATTTTTATAAATTCAAACTAGATGGAATTTAAATATACTGCTTTCTATTAATTATAAAATTAACTGCATGGAGTAAAATCTGCATTCATTTTTAAATATAGCCATATCTGATATAAAGTAAACATAAAATGTTCCAACTCAACTTTTTGCTTTTGCCAGTATAGAGCACATTCCTTCATTTATCTCTGCATTTGTACAATACAGACTCCATTCCTTCATTTATCTCTGCCCAGAGTTACTCTTCCTTTTCATCTGCCTTGTGAGCTTCTGCTTATCCATCTAGAATCAGCTCCTCTGTGCATACTCTCCTAATTTCTTTGGCAGACTTCATCTTCCCCTCCTCTATGGTACTTCTGTGGTTTGTACCAGTTTCTATCACAGCACTTAACACTCTTCTGTGGAAAACATGATTGTGGACAATGACCATGTTTTATCCATCTTTGTGTCATTTTCTGGTACACAGCTCAGGCTTTGGTGCGTAATAAATGTTTAACAACAGTTTGTTGAGGATTTACATTCCAAGAAGTAAAACATCTTCAACATTTAAAAAAAATCAATACTGTCTGGAGGGATTCAGAAAAATACGTGGCATATTAGTTAGGAATGATTTTGGTTGAAAATGACAGATAACCCAAGTAGCTGGGAAAACAAATAGGTATTTATTTTTAAGGAGCCTAGAGGTTGCTAGACAATAGCATAAAGTTTTTCATCTTTCTATTCTAGTATCCTTCGGGTGTAAGTGGCTCATCCCTACACATTTTGTCTTGTGGGGGCCAAAAAGCCCCCAGAGCTATATAGGCAACATATTCGTATTGAAGGCAGGACGGAAAAAGAGGTGGTCCCAGCTCCACATGTCCTTATCCATTAATTAAAAGTTTCCCCAAGCAGAAGTTTCTAAGCAGACTTGACTTGACATCTCATTGACTAGAACTGGGGTGGGTGGCCACTCTGTGAGGCAGGCTACCCCTGAGAGGGCAACTGTCTGACTTTACAGTTTCTAATGCAACAGGCTGGCTAGGGCAAAACACCAAGTCTGCCATAGATTACAAAAACAAAAACAAAAAGACAACAGAAGAGTGGATTAAGGTTAATTAAGATATTAAGGTTACCAGGTTTGTTGAAATGAGTATGCTGGAGACCCTGGGGATTCTAGGGTATCAGTGCAATTGGGGACATAGTTAATAATTCACACTGAGACATTTTCTCAAGATTGTGGTTGCTTATAATGACATAATGAGATGTTTCAATCTTGCATCTCATCTCTCTCTCTGTGTTTTTCAATTATGACAGTTTTCCTTTATCTCCCATTCACCCCAACCTCACTTTGGTTCCATCACTGCCATTCAAATTTTCTCAGAGTCAAATATTAAATGTTTCATTCTCTATAAATGCTTTCTTGACTTTAAAATATTTTTTTCTCATTTCTCTGAGCTATCAGCACTTTGTACCATTCATAAAATACTTAATATCTTAAACTTTGCATTACAAGAATTTGCACAACTCTTCTACTCCTCTCTTCTCACAGACTGCTAGCTCTTTGAGGGTACTGAATCTTCCTCAGTCATACTAGGTTCTGAAAAATTATTTTCTGAGTTGAATATTTAATTCATTTCATTTGCTTAGTGTTAGAAGGAAGGAAATGAGAGGAAAACCCAGCATGTACAAACACAGGGCCACTGCTAGCCTATGTTTATGTGGCAAAAACTAAAAAAAAAATAATTTCCATTATGTGTTGAAAATGGCACTCCTTCCATGTGCAAGGGCTAGAAAATAGTGCCTCCTTTGAGCTGATGCAACTCTGAGGGCATGGAACGTGTAGGGCTAATATTCCTTCTGTGCAAATTACTAAAATAAAGAAAAAAAAAAAACACTCTTTCTTCTAGGAAACACAGTCCTGTACCAGAGCATCCAGTGGGGTGAACAGAGCAAGGGCTGGATTTCAGTCCCCAATGTACTCCCTTGACCTCTGCTTATTGCACAAAATGCTCAGTGCTCTGCAGCAGCCATTTAGAAAAGATTTCAGAAGTTCCATTTTTACCCAGTATATCTACAAGTCTTTTGTGATTTCTCCAGGCTCTGTTTATAATGATGGTAAACTCAGAGCTTCACGTTTTTGAATGGGTCTAATTGTCCAAGATACTTGCTCACAATTGAGCCAAAATTTGTCTTCCTATTTTTCCTATCTGATGACCTGAGACTTCTGATGCTAGACATAATAATCATGTCTTGAAGCAGTGTACATATTTCTGGCAGGAAGCTGCCTCCTAAGAAATGCATAATAGAATGGAATGTAATTATTTATAGGTAGGTACTACCAACACTGTATTTGGCTATCTAACATTTGTGTGAACATGTAAAATCTTCCTCTAATTTGTTACCTACCCCATTTTATAGTGGCTGATGTGGGCTCACTTGCCATCCCATACGGCTCACTAACAATTAGACTATTAAATATGGAATTTTAATTTGAAAATATTATTGATAAAAAAACAAATGCTTACAGCTAAATTTATAGAAGAATAAAGACTGACATTTAAAAGGTAGCAGTATTAAAAATCACTCTTTCTCATGTCCTCTAAGCATCTTTGGAAAGGCTTGAAATTAAGTTTAAAGAGGATTTCAAAAATAAGGGGAAGAACACCTTTAACTTACAATATTTTCTATTTGAGAGGTACACTTTAGTAACCTTAACTATGGCTATATGTTAACAATAAAAGTGAGATTATAATGATTTTATGTGATGTGTCATCAAATACATTTTAAAACATTTTCCGTATAATTAAAGCAAAAATAAATACAAAGGCTAGCTATGGAAACACAACATGCATATGGTTAGAAAATTCAAAATATCCAAAGACTCATTTTTTTTTTGTTTGAGGCATTTAAATATCAGAAGCATAAAAGACAAGGGATTAACTAATATTGTAAGATTTCATTTATTCAATGATAACTTATTAATACATTTTGGTAAAGAACATAAACTGAGTTAAAGTTTATCTGTATTAGATACAGTAGAAGATTTACTGTCAAAAGTGTCATATACTTATGGATATATTTTTATTTTATATACTTATATATTTTATTTTAAATCAAAACATATAAATATATATTCATTTGCCAATCTTTATTGGCCAAAGTCTTGTCTTTGTTGACTGACTTCTGATTAGGGTTCTGTATTGTTCTTCTAGTTCTACGGTTCTTGTATTGTTCAGAAATCATACTAAAAATATATCAGCTATCACTTCCAGGTGGGGTTTCTTTAAAGTGGATTAAGAATTAAGAGTGGTTATAAAATAATCCAAGGGCAGAATCCTTCTAGACTTCTATAATTTTCTCCCAGTCTTTCACAGATGACTTCTTTGCAATCTATCAATAGTATTAACTCACCATCATCAGATGCATTCTACTTAGTTTTTGTAGAAACAATTTTTTCTTTTCACATTCGTGTAACTGTAATAAGCACAAGTGGCATCAACTTTTTGAAAATAAAATTATATATATTTTAACTAGTAGCAGTTTAAGTACATGGTAGTACCAGGGAGAGGCTTCTTAGGCACAAGTCGACATTGCCCATGGGCATCAATGTGCTTTTTAGAGAGAATGGATGAGTTGGCTAATCTGGTAAGTGGGTTAAAAATAGAGATCAGTTAATACAGCTTCCACTTTTTGGAGAAAGTGGTTCTAAAAAAAAAAATACTGATGGTGATGGAGTCTTTTATAATTTATTGAGAAAATTTTAAAAAAGCACTATCAGGACAGTTAACTACTGAAAAGCATATGTATTTAAAGCCATTTTTCTTGGTTTCTATAATGCTACATTTGCCTAATTTTCCTTCTATCTTTCTGACCACTCCTTTTTAGTTCAGTTTCTTCTTTCAATAGACCTCTAAAAGTTCCTAGTGTTAAGTCTTGGATACTCTTTATTTCCCTACATGTACTTTCCTCCTAGATGATCTCACCATTTTCATAGCTTTAAAAACCATATATATGCTAAAGACTCTTAAATTTATTTCTCCAGCCCAGCCCTTTCTTTTGACTCCAGACTGGTATAAACAACTTGCCAATAACATCTTGACTTAAATGTTTCACAGGCAACTTATACTTAATTTTTTCCAAAGTTAAGTTTTAATTTATTTCTCAAAAGCTGATCCTGTCTGCAATCCTCCTCGTTATACTAAGTAAATCTGTTCTGGCCTCCTTTCATTTCTTTGAGTAGGCAACTCTTTGCGTCAGTCTGGAATGCTTTCTCCTTAACTCATTAGATGGTTGGCTCCTACTCATCTTTCAAATCTTAACTTAAATCTTACTATGAAGACAGACTTTTCTTGTCCTCCCTTCATTTCTACCAGAGCAACATATTCACTACAGTCACACCACTTTCTCAGTTTGAAATTACAAATATATTGATTTTCCTGTTTATTGTCTGCTTTCCCAACTTAAACCATAAGTTCTATAAAGGTAGGGATCGTGCCTGTTTCATCCATCCTTGTATACTATGGGCCTACCAAAATGCATGAGATATCATAGGCCCTCAAAAATGTTTGCTGAATAAATGAGTAGTGTTTTAGTTTTACTCCCTAGAACACTTACCACTATTTGTAATTATGTCAGTAAACTTTTACAAAAATGTCCAGTTATTCCCTAAAAAGCAAATGTTCCAGGAAGACTGTGTCTGTTTTATTCCTTATTCAATACGGTGTCTGACACATAGATACTCAGTCAATATCTGTTGGTGAAAGGAAGGGAGCAGAAGTGATGATATGACTGAGGGAGAGAACAGAACGTAAAGGAGACTGTTTTACACTAATGTTCTGAGACTACGGCAACAATTCAAATAAATGCTAAAAACATTCTGTCCATCATTCAGTTGTTTTGCCCACACGATGTAAACATCTGTACCTTTAGAAATAGCTAGATCAGTTTTTCACATATAAAGCAGATGTTCAAAGTTATTTTAGATACAGCTGAAATTATTATTATTATTGTTTTTCGATTAGTGCAGCAAATTTGGGTAGACTTATGTTTCTCAAAGATACATAACTTTAAATGAGAGCTGTGCTATTTAGTCAAAGTCAGGGTATTGGGATGCCTTGATCATGTGATGTGTGTTCAGTCAAATGACCTGGAATTGATCCAATTTCCTAACAGTAACATTATGGCACAATGGTAGCCTAAGACCTTTGGTCATCATCAAAACCTGAATGGGCTATAGAGAAAAAAATTTACAACTCGTCTTTTACACTAATGGTTGAGAGAGAGGAAAGGCTGAAATCTGTCATATCACTTGACATGTAATAGAAATGGACAGCTGTTCTCCTTCCATAGCTTGAATACCCATTACAAAATGAGATCATATGGTAGATTTTAATAGCAGGAAAGACTCTTCTAAGAGACGATAGATTAAAAAAATTGCTTAGCAAAATGTCAGAGTCACAGTTTTTGCCTACGAAGAATTTCAAGATTACATTAGAAACAGATAAGGAATTCATGTACACACAAAAGCATATTATTATTTAAAAAAAATTTAAGAGTAAATCTTTAAATATTTACCTCCTGAGAAATTTCCTTCTAGAAGGATTCTTAATTATGCTTATCTTATTAACTCATCTGCAGTATTATAGCACTATCTACTTGTTTTTCATCAATAAAAGGTTTCATTAAAAACTTTACACAAATAGTGCCTCTATGTAGCTGGCTCATTTTATTATTAGTGGTAGGTGTGCAGAGAGGGAATACATTGGTTTTCTACAGGAAATACTACAGAGATTTGAAATCTAGGTCACATAACAGAGCCCTGCTATAACAGAAGAGCACAAAGGCCCAATGTTTTTTCAGCTTCCATTCAAATATGATCATCATGTTTAAACAAAACTTAACAATTGCCTGCTTTGAAATTGCATTTGGTTAACTTATACGACAGTTGTAACTGTCACATAATTATCCTTTTTGATCTCTTCACAGTCTTAACATGTTACAGTTATATACAAGGAAATTTACATTCAGTGTGTACTAAGGGTAACCACTAGACAGAAAGCCAGACACTGAAATTTGTGCTTCTGTGAAATCTTTAAGCTGGAAATCCCAAAACTGTTTTAAATACCAATTGAGAGTCTGTAGCATCATTGGGCAGCAGTAGAGTTAAAAATGGGGAAATTTGGCATGTCACATGGCAAGTCAGCAACTACATAGAAGAGACGCCTGGTATGTTCTAAAAGGTTTGCTTGCCTTTGTGGTTTTCTGAATGTGATATTATGGTAAATATATATGTGTGTTGTGATTTAGGCACTAATGGTATTCAGAAATAACACAAACACCAAAAACATATTTCAAAGATAAAACATTTAAGTTACATTCCCAAATGCAAACATGCTCCATAGCAATGATTTGAGTACATTTATCAGGTCTTTGGGAAGTGGCAATATTTCCTTTGAGTATTAAAAATATATGTTTATAAATGTGTATGTTTCATTAAGCTTTTCAGTCCTTGAGACATAAGTAGCTCAGATATTTCAGTTAAAATACAAGCAATCAAATAAGGCACCATTCCCTAGAGTTTGTCTTTACACCTATACTGGGTTACCAAGTCTTAAACCAAACTCCGACCTCCTTCAACAATTCAGAAAAGAATTGGAAGGTAAAGTCTTACTCTGTCATTTCCAACCATGGTTAAATCTAGAACATAAATCATGTCTGATTAGTCAAATTTAGTTCAGCTTTGAATCCTGAATTGTACATTTGAAAAATAACCCTAGATGCTGGAGGATGACATCTCTATATCATAGCAAATGTTCCTATCATTCAGTTCTGCATTCGTTTGCACTTGCCTTAAATTTTAAGCTTCAGATTCACTATTGGAAGAATTTTGCTGAGGAATTATTGCTTTAAACTGTGACTGGGTTACAGAGTAAAATATGCCAGTAAACATTTTGCAATAATTGTATCACTGCATTTTATTAAAGAAAAATCAAACAAAGGTTTACTCCAAAGAATAAAAAAGAGGGTATAGTTAAAAATTCAGAAAATACATGAATAAAATCTGTGCTTCTATTTGGGAAGCAGTAAATAATTACACGCTCTTTAGAAGAAAACTTAAGATGAGCTAAGGCAAGTTGTTACACAAATGCAACCATCCTCTTAGTCAACCCTGAACAAATGAAAACATGCAAAGAACTATAAGATTGATTAGATTAGAAACATGCGAGCTTTTTCTCTAAATCTACAGAAAGTCATATTCTATAATGATATATGTTTCTTATCTTTGGATTAAAAAAAGAGCTAGGCAGTTTTAGAACTATGATCATGTGTTGCACTTATATTTTTTTAAAGAGTCAATGTGCTTCCTAAGGAAGTCTTTGGAGGTTGATTTACTGCAAGATACTTAGAAAAACCTACAGTGGTCTGTTTCCTTAAGTTAATGTCAATTCGCCATTTACTCAAGCAATAAAACAATAGCATATTACATTTTAATAACTCTCCAAACCAAAGTACATCAATACACTTCACAGAACCTTATCAGCACCTTATCAATAAAGACAGATCCACTTTTGAATAACAACTTACATTACAGTATTAGGACAGGGCAAAGACATTTTCAATAAAGGATATGGTCAACAACAAACTTGCTCACAAAGAAAGGATATGATATGTACTTCAATTATATTTTTCTGAGCTCCAGTTCAGGAGAGTAATTGCAAGAGTGCCAAAACATATGAAATCAAGGTTGGCTCTGGGAAATATGGGAACTGTGATTGTCATAGCAAAGGGCCCATTGTGTTCAACGGGAAGAACTGAGGGCTTCTTTTTGTTTTCAGTCATGAAGCTAAGAGGGAAGGTATTCTATCTTTTATGACCATGTTCTGCCTTGATGCTACTTGACCAATGACTTTAACCAAAAGGCTAACAAGATGATCTTCCTTCCTACCCCTTTATTAAAGATACTTAAATGTTAAGCCTTTTCTGAAATAAAGAAAAGAAGAAACTGTTTTCCATAGGAATCTTGATTACTTCAATAGTTCACAGTTAGCCTCAACTTAGAAACTTTTCTGTCATCATAGTCTGCACATAGCACACACAGTTGTAATGTTGTGCCCTAAGGGACATACTACTGTTAACAGCCCATCCAGTCGCTTGATTATCACTGTATGGTAAATGGCTTTCTAGGATAATAACTCTGATACAGACAATCAAGCACTTTACTTAGTTTATTATCCTGTTTTCTTTTAGAACAGATCCAGGCCATATTTGACTTAAATGTGAGAGCACAGTGCAATGCAAATTTAAGGCCATTATAGACAAGTATAATTCTCAATTGGGTTCCTCAGTTTCTCATATTAGTTCAGTTTCCAGGAGTAAGGTTGGCTTCCAACCTAGATTATATTTGTAAACAATATTTGCAAATAAGTGAAAATGACAGAACTACAGGACATCAAGAGAATGACAGATAAAATGATAAAAGAGGTAAGAAGCCTTCCAAATGAGCGCCAGTTAAGGGAAAAAACAGAATAAATAAGATTGGAAAGGTGGAAAGAGTATAGGATCAACTCTGTTTTGGATACTGGATACTAGAACGAATAAGCTTATACAAAATCAGTTGTTCTTCCATTTCATAGGTGAGGAAAATGAAGTACAGAGAAGGCAAGAAAGTTGCAAAGATTATGTTGCTTGTAGGAGGCAGAGGTAGGATTTGAACACGGGTAATATTGTTCTTGAGCCCATGCTGTTAGCCACTATATGCTGCTTCTTTCATTATACGAAAAACAAAAAACACCAAAAAACCCAAACCCAAACAAACAAACAACACACAAAAGTGTTAGCAAGTTAGAAAAGGACTAAAAGTAATTAGGCCAAAATGTAAATGACGATTGCCTCTCCGTGGTGGGTTATGAGCAATTTTTCCGGCTTATTCATTCTCTTCAGGTCTTTTCAAAATAACAAAAATAAAGTTTAACACTTTTTTTTTTATATCAGCAGAAAATAAAATAAAAATATTGCTGGCCTAACTAACATTTTCCCTCTTATGATAGCACTTCTCAATTTAGAAAAACTATGCATACAGTTAAACCACACTTCGATGACAGCTATCAGAGCACATCTCACTAGAAAGTCACAGAAATCTGGGCATAAGCAGGAATTTGTCCAAATTAAGTAACTTTTAACATATGTTACAGGATCAGTATAGATTCAGTGGAATTTCCCATACCTTTTTTCTTTTAATGCATTTTTATTGTATGTATTTAAAGTGTACAACATGATGTTTTGGTATACAAATACATGGTGAAATGATTACTACAAGTAAGCAAATTAATATAGCCATCACCTTCTATAGCTACCTTGTGTGTGTGTGTGGTAAGAGCACCTAAAATCTACTCTCCTAGCAAATTTTCAATACACAATATCCTATACCTTTTTCCTTAATCCTATATCTTTTAAACTGCAGTGTTACATAACCGATATTTATGAAATGACCAAGAGGTCCTAAGAGGTACTGAAATGCCATATGAATCATAAAAGAATGATTAAATTGACATTCAAAATGGTGTTGGAGTAAATTGTATTTGTGCCCTCACCAATCTACTGAAATTTCTCCTCGAAAGGTCACAAATCTTTACAATTTCAGCCAACCTTTTTTTCACATGTTGTCCACTTGTTATCAGCATTTCTCACTCCTTCTTTGAAATTCCCTTCTCCATGGGTTTCCTCTCTTCCCAGTCATCTACTCTTCATTTGACCCTATCGTCCTGACTCCTCCCCATCTGGCCCCTCTTCCTCCTCCGAACTGTCCCAAATGAGTTCTCTTCCCACTCCTGTTATATCCTTTCTCTACAATATTAGGGTTTCAACCATCAAAATGACATGAAGAATCCCCCAAACAACATCTCCAAATACTGACATTTCTCCCAATCTCTTTCTTGATGTCAGCTGGCATCTCAAGCATCTCATGATGTCTAATATGGAACTTCCCTCACTCTAATCTCCCAGATCTGTCTTTCCTGCTGAGCTCCTTGATTTTTAATGGTTCTACCAACCTCCAATAATCCAGGCCCAAAAATCCAGTGTCATTTTTACTCTTTGCCCTTGTTTCTCTTGTCAATTGTTGTTTAGTCTTATATAATCGACCTCTGCAATATTATTCATTTAGTTGTTAAATACTTGTTGAATAACTACTGTAGTAAATTCCGAGGCTACCGCAGTAAGACAAGTGAGGATCTTGCCTTCCTGAAGCTTATATTCTAGTGAGAAGACACAATTTCAGGTGGCCAATAAGTCCTATTAGAAAAATAAGATCAAGAATGAGTAGTAGCGATGATGGAGTTGATCAGAGAAAGCCTCTGCAACATTAAAGCAGAGACCTGTAGCTGGATATTGTGGCTCCTGCCTATAATACCAGCACTTTGTGAGACAGAGGTGGGAGGATCAATTAAGGCCAGGAGTTTGAGCCAGCCTGGGCAACTTAGCAAGACCCCATTGCTAAAAAAAAAAAAAAAAAAAAAAAAAAGAGTAAAATTAGCTGGGTGTGGTGATGTGCACCTAGTCCTAGCTATCTGGGAGGCTATAGTGGGACAATAGCTTGAGCCCAGGAGTTGGAAGCTGCAGAGAGCTATGACAGTGCTATTGCACTGCAACCTGGGTGACAGATTTAGATCATCTCTAAGAAAAAACAAACAAACAAACAAAAAACCCCAACAAAATCATGAATAAAATGAAAGCATGAGTCTTGTGAAGGTCTGAAGGAATACCATTCCAGGCAGGTGGAACAGTGTATTAGGCTATTCTCGTGTTGCTGTAAAGGAATACCTGAGGCTGGGAAATTTATAAAGAAAAACAGTTTAATTGGTTCACGATTCTGTAGGCTATACAAGCATGGCACCAGCATCTGCTTGGCTTCTGGGGAGGCCTCAGGGAGCTTTTACTTATGACAGAAGGCAAAGCAGGAGCAGGTATGTCACACAGTGAGAGCATGAATAAGTTTGTGGGAGGTGCTGCACACTTTTAAACAAACAGATCTCTTGAGAACTCAGGTACTCTCGTGAGGACAGCACCAACGCGATGGTGTTAACCCATTCATGAGAAATTCACTCTCCTGATCCAATCATCTCCCACCAGGCCCCACCTCCAACACTGGGGATTACATTTCATCATGAGATTTGGGAGGACAAATATCCAAACTATATCAAATAGCAAATGCAAAGGCCTTGAGCTAGGAATAAGTTTGGCATGTTTAAAGAACTACAAAAACACTAATATGACTGGTATATAGTAAGCAGGAGAAGAGTGGTAGACAATGAGATTAGACAGCTAGCTAGGGCCAAAAATGAAGGTCTTCATAAGGAATGGTAAAGAGTTTGGATCTTACTCTAAGTGTAATTGGAAATGATTGGAGAGTTTTGACCAGGGGAGTGACATGGTCTAATTTATGTATCGAAGGCTACTAGAGAATAGACTGTAGGGAAACCTGGAAGTAGGGTGACAAGTTAGGAAGTTACTGTGCCATTTTCCTTCCTCTTGACTATTCTAGTTTAAGCTCCCATTACCTGCATCTACACCAGTGTTAAAGCTTCCCTGTTCACATTGCTGCTTCCCCTTCTTTACCTCATACCCTAGTGCTGGCCAGGTAAAGTTTCCTGAAGTACAGTTATGAGTCTACTCATTTCTTGCTGAAAGTCCATCACTAGCTCTTTACTGTCTACTAAAAACAATCTCCAGAACATTTTGCTAGGTGTTTAAGACAGTCTATAACCAAGTCCTGACTTATTTACCATTACTTTAAAAAATATTATTTACGTGCTAGGCTAGGACTTGAAAAAACTATAGCCATGGGCCAAATCTGGCCTGCTGCCTGTTCTTAGAATTAAAGTTTTATTGGAACACTACACCTTTGTTTACTTATTATCTATGGCTCCTTCAAAGTGGCAGCTAGTGGTAGAAGAAGAGTCAGTGTCAGAATGATGTGACATGAGAAGGGCTTGACTGACCACTGCTAGCTTTTAAGATGGAAAGGCCATGAGCCAAGGAATGTGGGCAGTCTCTGGAAGCTAGAAAAAGCAAGAAAATGGAGTATTTCCTAGAGCCTTCAGAAGAGAATGCAGCTTTGCTGACACCCTGGTTTTAGTCCAGTGAATCATATTTTGAACTTCTGACTTGTAGAACTGTAAGATAATACATTTGTATTGTTTTAAGACATTGACAGCTGGGTGCTATGGCTCACATGGGTAATTCCAGCACTTTGGGAGGCCAAGATGGGTGGATTGATTGAGGCCAGGAGTTCAAAACCAGCCTGGCCAACATGGTGAAACCTCTTCTCTACTAAAAATACACAAAATTAGCTGGCCATGGTGGCGGGTGCCTGTAATCCCAGCTACCCAGGAGGCAAAGGCAGGAGAATTGCTTGAACCCGGGAGGCGGAGTTTGCAGTGAGCTAAGATCGCGCCACTGCACTCCAGTCTGGGCAACAAGAGTGAAACTCCGTATTAAAAAAAAAAAAAAAAAAAGACATGGAGTTTGTGGCAATTTGGTACAGCAGCAATAGGAAACTAATGGACTATCCTTTAGGTTCCATAACCACTTTGAACTCTTCTGGGGCCTTACCATGTTCAGTTTATATTATACTCATATAGAAGTTTTAATTCTCATTGTAAATGGATAGATCCTTGAAGTCAGGGTGTATATCTGATTCATCTTTGTATCTACTATAATACCAATCATAGTGCCTTGTACATAGCAATAAATCAACAAATATTCATAATTAATAAATGCTTGACATTTTTTGAAAAATTGTAATGTATATATGGCATATATGATAGATAATCAGAATACTCAAATAACCTGTATAGTCCTTTTCTCGACTGTTCTGAAAAAGTGAGTTTATTTAAAAAATCAATATCTTAAAAGTATTAATAAAACTTAAAAGATGATTAATAGTCTTAGGCAATACACATGGTAATTAAGCATTTTTTGTTTCACTTTTAAAAAATGAAGGTTTCAAATCAACAAGCATGCAATTTCCCAATTCATAAATAATTATATTATGAATTGAAATACCTTTATTTGCATTAATTTAGATTAAAATAATACTATAATTCTGAAATCGACAGTAAAAGCAATGGGGGATGTATTTTTTTCAACTTTCTACTGATAGGTTATGTAAATAAAGCGAAATTTTGGGGGGGAATTTAATTATCAGTAATGTCCAACAAGGCAATTAGGAATGAATTAAAACATGTATAAAGAATTCACAACTGATGACTGGCAAGATGGCTGAATAGGAACAGCTCTGGTCTGCAGCTCCCAGTGAGATCAACGCAGAAGGCAGGTGATTTCTGCATTTCCAACTGAGGCACCCAGCTTATCTTATTGGGACTCGCTAGACAGTCGGTGCAGCCCACAGAGGGCGAGCAGAAGCAGGGTGGGGGGTTGCCTCACCCAGGAAGTGCAAGGGGTCAGGGAACTCCCTCCTCTAGCCAAGGAAAGCCATGAGGGGACTGTGCCATGAGGATCGGTGCATTCCAGCCCAGATACTATGCTTTTCCCACAGTCTTCGCAACCCAGAGACCAGATTACCTTGGGTACCTGTGCCACCAGGGTCCAGGGTTTCAAAACAAAACTGGGAGGCTGTTTGGGCACTGAGCTAGCTGCAGGAGTTTTTTTCCACACCCCAGTGGCACCTGGAACACCAGCAAGACAGAACCGTTCACTCCCCTGGAAAGGGGGCTGAAGCCAGGGAACAAAGGGGTCTAGCGGATCCCACTCCCACAGAGCCCAGCAAGCGAAGATCCATTGTCTTGAAATTCTTGCTGCCAGCACAGCAGTCTGAAGTTGACCTGGGATGCTGGAGCTTGCTGGGGGAGGGGCGTCCACCATTACTGAGGCTTGAGTAGGTGGTTTTCCCCTCAGAGTGTAAACAAAGTTGCCAGGAAGTTTGAACTGGCACAGCTGGGCAAAGTCGTTGTAGCGACTGCCTCTCTGGATTCCTCCTCTCTGGGCAGGGCATCTCTGAAAGAAAGGCAGCAGCCCCAGCCAGGGGCTTATAGATAAAACTCCCATCTCCCTCGGACGCAGCACCTGGGGGAAGGGGTGGCTGTGGGCGCAGCTTCAGCAGACTTAAATGTTCCTGCCTGCTGGCTCTGAAGAGCGTGACGGATCTCCCAGTACAGCACTTGAGCTCTATTAAGGGACATACTGCATCCTCAAGTGGATCCCTGACCCCCGTGCCTCCTGATGGGGAAACACCTCCCAGAAGGGGTCAACAGACACCTCATACAGGAGAGCTCCAGCTGGCATGTGGCAGGTGCCCCTCTGGGATGAAGCTTCCAGAGGAAGGAACAGACAGCAATCTTTGTTGTTCTGCAGCCTCCGCTGGTGATACCCAGGCAAATAGGGTCTGGAGTGGACCTCCAGCAAATTCTAGCAGACCTGCAGCACAGGGGCCTGACTGATAGAAGGAAAACTAATAAACAGAAAGGAATAGCATCAACACCAATAAAAGGATGTCCACAAAGAAACACCATCCAAAGGTCGCCAACATCAAACGAAGATGAGGAAAAACCAGTGCAAAAAGGCTGAAAATTCCAAAAACCAGAACGCTTCTTATCCTCCAAAGGATCACAACTCCTCGCCAGCAAGGGAACAAAACTGGATGGAGAATGAGTTTGATGAATTGACAGAAGCAGGCTTCAGAAGGTGGGTAATAACAAACTCCTTCAAGCTAAAGGAGCATGTTCTAACCTAATACAAGGAAGCTAAGAACCTTGAAAAAGGTTAGAGGAAATGCTAACTAGAATAACCAGTTGAGAGAAGAACATAAATGACCTGATGGAGCTGAAACACACAGCACGAGAACTTCAAGAAGCATACATGAGTATCGATAGCCAAATCGATCAAGCGGAAGAAAGGATATCAGAGATTGAAGATCAACTTAATGAAATAAAGCATGATGACAAGATTAGAGAAAAAAGAATGAAAAGGAATGAACAAAGTCTCCAAGAAATATGGGACTATGTGAAAAGACCAAACCTATGTTTGATTGGTGCGCCTGAAAGTGACAGAGAGAATGGAACCAAGTTGGAAAACACTCTTCAGGATATTATCCAGGAGAACTTCCCCAACCTAGCAAGACAGGACAACATTCAAATTCAGGAAATACAGAGAATATCAGAAAGATACTCTTCAAGAAGAGCAACTCGAAGACACATAATTGTCAGACTCACCAAGGTTGAGATGAAGGAAAAAATGTTAAGGGCAGCCAGAGAAAAAGGTCGGATTACCCACCAAGGAAAGCCCATCAGACTAACAGCAGATTTCTTGGCAGAAACCTTACAAGCCAGAAGAGAGTGGGGGCCAATATTCAACATTCTTAAAGAATTTTCAACCCAGAATTTCATATACAGCCAAACTAAGCTTCATAAATGAAGGAGAAATAAAATCTTTTACAGATAAGCAAATGCTGAGAGGTTTTGTCACCACCAGGCTTGCCTTACAAGAGCTCCCGAAGGAACCACTAAATATGGAAAAGAAAAACCGGTATCAGCCACTGCAAAACATACCAAATTGTAAAGACCATTGACACTATGAAGAAACTGCATCAACTAACAGGCTAAATAACCAGCTAGCATCATAATGACAAGATCAAATTCAAACAAAACAATATTAACCTTAAATGTAAACAGACTAAATGCCCAGTTAAAAGACAAAGATGGGCAAATCGGATAAAGAGTCAAGATCCATCGGTGTGCTCTATTCAGGAGACCCATATCAAGTGCAAAGACACACTGAGGCTCAAAATAAAGGGATGGAGGAATATTTACCAAGGAAAAAAAAAAAGTAAGTGTTGCAATCCTAGTCTCTGATAAAACAGACTTTAACAAATATCAAAAAAGACAAAGAAGGGCATTATATAATGGTAAAGGGATCAATGCATCAAGAAAAGCTACCTATCCTAAATATATATGCACATAATACAGGAGCACCCAGGCTCACAGAGCAAGTCCTTAGAGACCTACAAAGAGACTTACACTCCCACACAATAACAGTGGGAGACTTGAATACCCCACTGTCAATATTAGGAGATCAATGAGACAGAAAATTAAGAAGGTTATTCAGAACTTGAACTCAGCTCTGGACTAAGCAGACATAACAGACATCTACAGAACTCTCCACCTCAAATCAACAGAATATACATTATTCTCAGCACCACATTGCACTTATTCTAAAATTGACCACATAAATGGAAGTAAAACACTCCTCACCAAATGCAAAAGAATGGAAATCACAACAGTCTCTCAGACCACAGTGCAATCAAATTAGAACTAAGGATTAAGAGGCTGGGTGCGGTGGTTCATGCCTGTAATCCTAGCACTTTGGAAGGCCAAGGCGGGTGGATCACCAGGTCAGGAGATCGAGATCATCCTGGCTACATGGTGAAATCCTGTCTCTACTAAAAATACAGGAAAAAAAAAAATTAGCCAGGTGTGGTGGTGGGTGCCTGTAGTCCCAGCTACTCAGGAGGCTGAGGCAGGAGAATGGCATGAACCTGGGAGGCAAAACTTGCAGTGAGCTGAGATTGCACCACTGCACTCCAGCCTGGGTGAAGAAGTTGAATCCCTGAATAGACCAATAGCAGGCTCCGAAATTGAGGCAATAATTAATAGCCTACCAACCAAAAAAAGTCCAGGACCAGACGGATTCACAGCTGAATTCTACCAGAGGTACAAGGAGGAGTTGGTACCATTCCTTCTGATACTATTCCAATCAACAGAAAAAGAGGGAATCTTCCTTAACTCATTTTATGAGGCCAATGTCATCCTGATACCAAAGCCTGACGGAGATACAACAAAAAAAGAGAATTTTAGACCAATATCCCTGATGAACATCAATGCAAAAATCCTCAATAAAATACTGGCAAACCGAATCCAGCAGCACATCAAAAAGCTTATCCACCATGATCAAGTGGGCTTCATCCCTGGGATGCAAGGCTGGTTCAACATATGCAAATCAGCATATAAACAGAACCAAAGACAAAAACCACATGATTATCTCAATAGATGCAGAAAAGGCCTTTGACAAAATTCAGCCCTTCATGCTAAAACTCTCAATAAATGTGTACAGGTATTGATGAGATGTAACTCAAAATCATAAGAGCTATTTATGACAAACCCACAGCCAATATCATACTGAATGGGCAAAAGTGGAAATATTCCCTTTGAAAACTGGCACAAGACAGGGATGCCCTCTCACCACTCCTGACCAACACAGTGTGTTGGAAGTTCTGGCTAGGGCAATCAGGCAAGAGAAATCAAGGGGTATTCAGTTAGAAAAGAAAGAAGTCAAATTGTCCCTGTTTGCAGATGACATGATTGTATATTTAGAAAACCCCATTGTCTCAGCCCAAAATCTCCTTAAGCTGATAAGCAACTTCCAGCAAAGTCTCTCAGGATACAAATCAATGTGCAAAAACCACAAGCATTCTTATACACCAGTAACAGACAAACAGAGAGCCATTCATGAAGGAACTCCCATTCACAATAGCTTCAAAGAGAATAAAAATACCTAGAATCCAACTTACAAGGGATGTAAAGGGGACCTCTTCAAGGAGAACTACAAACCACTGCTCAATTGAAATTAAAAGAGACACAAACAAATGAAGAACATACCATGCTCATGGATAGGAAGAATCAATATTGTGAAAATGGCCATACTGCCCAAGGTAATTTATAGATTCAATTGCCATCCCATGGAAGCTATCAATGACTTTCTTCACAAGTGGAAAAAACTGCTTTAAAGTTCATATGGAACCAAAAAAAGAGCCCACATTGCCAAGACAATCCCTAAGTCAAAAGAACAAAGCTGGAGGCATCAAGCTACTGCTTTTCAAGCTATACTACAAGGCTACAGTAACCAAAACAGCATGGTACTGGTACCAAAACAGAGATATAGACCAATGGAACAGAACAGGAGCCCTCAAAATAATGCCACACATCTACAGCCATCTGATCTTTGACAAACCACAATAAAAACAAGAAATGGGGGGAAAGGATTCCCTATTTAATAAATGGTGTAAACTGGCTATCCATAGTAGAAAGCTGAAACTGGATCCTTTCCTTTACTCCCTTATACTAAAATTAATTCGAGATGGATTAGAGACTTAAATGTTAGACCTAAAACCATAAAAACCCTAGAAGAAAACCTAGGTAATATAGGAAATTCAGGACATAGGCATGGGCAAAGGACTTTTGTCTAAAACACCAGCTTGGCTATTTTCAAAAAGCCAAAACTGACACATGGGATCTAATTAAACTAAAGAGCTTCTGCATAGCAAAAGAAACTATCATCAGAGTGAACAGGCAGAACCTTCAGAATGGGAGAACATTTTTCTAATCTATCCATCTAACGAAGGGCTAATATCCAGAATCTACAAAGAACTTAAACAAATTTACAAGAGAAAAACAAACAACCCCATCAAAAAGTGGGCAAAGGATATGAACAGACATTTGTCAAAAGAAGATATTTATGCGGCCAACAAACATATAAAAAAAATCTAACCACCACTGGTAATTAGAGAAATGCAAATCAAAACGACAATGAGATACCATCTCACGCCAGTTAGAATGGCGATCACTAAAAAGTCAGGAAACAACAGATGCTGGAGAGGATGTGGAGAAATAGGAATGCTTTTACACTGTTGGTGGGAGTGTAAATTAGGTCAACTATTGTGGAAGACAGTGTGGCTATTCCTGAAGAATCTAGAACCAGAAATACCATTTGACCCAGTGATCCCATTACTGTGTATATACCCAAAGGATTATAAATCATTCTAATATAAAGACACATGCACACATATGTTTATTGCAGCACTGTTCACAATAGCAAAGACTTGGAACCAACCCAAATGCCCATCAATGATAGACTGGATAAAGAAAATGTCATACATATACACCATGGAATACTATGCAGCCATAAAAAAGATGAGCTCATGTCCTTTGCAGAGACATGGATGAAGCTGGAAACCATCATTCTCAGCAAACTAACACAGGAACAGAAAACCAAACACTGCATGTTCTCACTCATAAGTCGTAGTTGAACAATTAGAACACATGGACACAGAGAGGGGAACATCACATACCAGGGCCTGTCTGGGGGTGGGAGGCTGGGGGAGTGATAGCATTAGGAGAAACACCTAATGTAGATAATGGATTGATGGGTACAGCAAACCACCATGGCACATGTATACCCATGTAACAACCCTGCAAGTTCTGTACATGTATCCCAGAACTTAAAGTACAAAAAAAAAAAAAAGAAAAAAGAAAAAAAAAGAAAAAAAAAAAGAATTCACAAATTGCTAGTAATGAGATACAATGTAGGCATTTGACAGCAATAAATAATGCTAAAATTTTGTTTTCATCATGGGTGTACAAAGAAGGAAGCTAAAAATAAATGAAGAAAAAGATAAAGGCATTTCGTTTTCAATTATTGTCAAGTTATAAAAATGTTTGTACTTTTATGTGATGCAAAGATAGAGAACATAGACATAACAAACGAGTCCATTATGTCAGTATCATTTGGAATCAGACAAGTTTCTGGCATTTACTAACTCTGAATGTGTCTCAAACAAAACTATACAAAACTCTGTAGATTGAGAAAAAATAAAGAGAATTATGAAGTAATCAGAATTCATATTAGGTTTTTAAAGCTCCTTTTATTTACAAAAGCAGTTCACTAATGTCTGTATTCTCATGGTTCATTCATGCTTCCTTGTATATAAATAAATACCATGTATGCTTTTTCATCCCCAAAAGTCTAAGAAGGAAATGTGCTACAGGAAAAGGGTGAATTTCCCTCTTTCTTATTGAATGTATATACATTCGGATGAGATAACTTAATGAGGAATTCATTCATTAATCATTGAGTATCAACTGTGTCAAGCACCATGATAGGTACTAGAAATGTTAAGCTGAATAAGACTATATCAGATGGTAAGGAGGGAGAGCTATTTCTCTCAGGAAGATTCATAGTGGTATTTCTAATATAACAGCTGCTGTTTGCTTCTGGAGGCTGGTGTCTTAATTAAGATGGTAAAAAATCACCCTTCTAATTCCCCCAAATTTCTTTTGATTAGACAGAAAAGTGTCAAGGGGGTAGGGAGGATGTTTACCTCTCATAAGGAGTCTGAAGAGTGACTAAAAGCCCTAATAATGTAATTTCTATCCCTTATGCCAATAGAACAATATTTTTTAATCCAGGAAAAATTCTAGCCTTGCCACTGTGAAGGTCATTTTCCCACTGGGAAGATAGAAGCAAATGGCAATAGTTTATGGTGTTAATTTATATTGTGGTATAACAAACTACCACACATATAGCAGCTTAAAACAATACATGTATATTATCTCATGGTTTCTCTAGGACAGGAGTCTGGGCATGGCTTAGCTGAGTCCTCTGCTTAGGATCTCATAAGGCTTCAATCTACAGGTTGAGCATGGCTGTGGTCTCATCTGAGGCTTGACTGGGGAGCACTGAAGGCTTCATCCAGAGACTGTCCTCAGCTCCTTATCATGAGTCTCCTAACATAGCAGCTCATATCTTTGAAGCCAGTAAACAGTGCAAGATTCCAGCAAAATTGGCACTAAAATCTCATGCAATATAATCATGTACATCCTGTGACTTTGCTGTATTGTATAGTCACAAGCAAATCACAGTTCTCAAACATACTCCAGGGGAGAGGATCATACAAAGGCATGAACACCAGGAAACAGGAATCATGGAAACCACCCAAAGAATTTGTCCAACACAATTCTTAGACTCTTTCTCTCTGTATTACCTTTAAAAACCAATTCTTCTACTTTTCCATTATTGCTTTAAATGTAGTTCTTCTCATCTTTATTTTTCAAAGTTTAAGTTAATCCTGGCCTTAACTTCCCTAACACTATTTGTAAAAGTTTTTGTTAGTTCTAGGTTGTTTCTTTGTCCATCTTTCGTATATTTGTTTAAACATGTAAGTTCATTAAATAATTCTGTTAAGCTTCCCTTGATTTACTTGTGTACTTTTATGCTTTTTCCTTATTTAGGCTATAAGTAATCATACACAGTAGTGTTAACCTTTTAGGATTTCTTACCCTACAAGCTACGTTCCCATCCACAGTCTCTAAACATGAGAATAAACTCATTTTAGCCAAGTTTAAAACAAAACAAAACAAAACTGCGCCCATGTAGTCTGTAATATATGTCCAGATATGTACATAATTAAACAATCACACCCTCTGTAGTATCTTTGGGTAGAAATACAATTCCAGCAGATATTAAAATAGTTGAAGTGCTTCAGTATTGCAACAGGTTGGCAGGCACTAATGATCCACTTTCAGAAGGCATCATTCATACTCCTTTTATGCCTGGGCTAGTTAAGGTTCACTCTAATGGTTTTATTTTGGTTTCTTCCTTTTTTCATCTCTCATGCTCATTATTGGTGTATCATCCTCACTCACATTCATCACTTTCTGTACAGGAAACTTTGTAGTCTTATTCCCCTTCTATAAGGTGTGTTGCTCTGTTAAAAAGGTATAACCTTCCACAGAAAGATTTTAATCAGAAAGTCTCAGCAGATGGTATGTGGTACCTACTTAGGATCTCTATATACAAGAGTTGATTCTGTTCTTCCTCCAAGTTTTACCTACTTCGATACTGAGCTTCACCTGCTTGCTTTATACTAAAGGACATTAGCAAAGCTGGCCTATGTTCTTAGTGCCTGATAAATTGGACTCAACAAATATTTGTGGAAAGAATGGACTATTTGACATCTATTTGTACATACAAGTAGGTACAGTAATGTACTGCATAACCATGTTTCAGTCAATGACAGACCATATTTGTAGCAGTGATTCTATAGGATCATAATACTGTATTTTTGCTGTACCTTTTTCATGTTTAGATACACAATACTTAGCATTATAATTGCATACAGTATTCAGTAGTTTTTGCTATACATACCTGAAGCCTAGGATCAATAGGCTATATGCCATATAGCCTAAAAAGATAGTAGGCTATGCCACCGAGGCTTGTTTGTATGATATTTACACAATGATGAAATTGCCCAATGATATATTCTCAGAATATATCCCTGTCATTAACCAATACATGATTATAATCTGTGTATTATATTTATGCATATAAATGGGTATTTCTGTATATAAACTTTGGAAGTGAAACTGAAGGGTCAAAAAAATGTGCATTTAGATTCCTAGAGATACAGCTAGACTGCTCTCCAAAAAAGCTGAATCTAGTAAACAACTATCAACAGTGTATGAGTGTGCTGGTTTCCCCCACGTATTTACTAACACTGTAGATGACCAATCATTGTTAATATATGACACTCTGGTGAATAAAAATGGTGCCTCATTGTTTTAAGTTCATTACTAAGTAAATAAAATTAAAATATATATATTCAACATTCATCTGTTAAATATTAAATATGCTTACTAAATAGATATTAAGCACAATAATAAAATATGAGTGTCTCATGAATACCTGCTATGTACCAGGCACTGTTCTAGGTGTTACCTAATTGTGGTAAAGAAGACGTTCAAGATCACTGTTCTCAAGAAGCTTATATTTTACTAAAGGAGGTAGAAAATAAACAAGTAAACAAACAAACAACAAATAAAGTGCTGTGAAGAGAATAAAATAGGGGGGTGAAATAGAGTATTGGAGGTGGAGAGAAGGTCAACATTAGACAGGTGATTAGGTACAGCCTTTCTGACAGTAGACAATTAAACTGGGGGCTTCATGATAGAATGAACTGGACCTCTCAATCCAAACTATTCTCTTTGCTTTTCTCAAACACACCAGGCACACTCCTGCCTCAGGGCCTTTCTACTTGCTGTTCCTTCTGTCTGGAACACTTTTCCTTCAGGTATCTATATGGCTTACTCCTACCTCACATGGATGAAATGCCTGTGAATATCTAGTTTATGGGTTTGCAGGGAACTACTGGCTATTTAGACCTCATCCCTATGTAATTTTAGTATTTCCATTTTCTATACAAGTTCAGCAAGGCTTCCTTCATTCCATATATAAGATTGTATGAAATGTTTCCAGGGGGCCTTTGAGGTTGCCAGTTAGATATAAACTTCTTTATTATTTCAATCTTTATATCCATTAAATAAATTTGAGTTGAAGACTGATTTCTTATCTAAAATTACTGCCACTTGAAAGCATGAAATGTTACTTTGCAATTGTTTTCCAGGGTTTTAGCACACAGTTTCTCACATGTTCCCAAATAAGTAATGTAATGATAGAGCATAGAAATCTACATTAGTAGAAATTGTTCATTATCTTCCAGGGTTTCCAGTTCTTAAAAAAAAGGAGGTGCAGAAGATAATGGTTTAAGGCTGAAAGGACAAAATAATCCTTTTACGCAATGACAATGAAAAATGAAGATTATAATGGTGGTGATGATAATGAGAATATTAAGTACCTACCAGATGTGAGCCATAATATTTTCAATGAGCTGGCCACTTCAGATACATTAGCTTTAATCCTCAGGACAAACCTATGGGTTGGTGATATCTCCATCTTCATAGATGAAAAAAAAAATGAGACTCAGCTAGCTTATAGAATTCTCAAAGCCAAATCTATTATGCCATAGAGCTGGCATTTGAACTTTATAGCATATGATCTTTTCACTACTCTGCTTCTCTACAAGTAAAAATGAATCTACTTTTTGGATAAAAATAGAATTAGGGTGTGAACTAATTTATTTTATTTATCTGTAGTAAAAACTACAGGCAATTTTTTACAAATGTTACTTCATTTTTATCCTATAATGCTTAGAGACAAATACATCATTTTTCCCATTTTATAAATGGGGCAAAAGTGAGGTTGAATAATTTATTTAAGGTTGTAAAATAACTTGGCTAAGAAGCAAGTTTTCTCACTCTGAATATTTTTCCTATTCTACTTTCGACTTTCACTTTCATTAGAATTCTGGAGTTATTATAAAAGAAATGGGAAACACAAATAGCACTGTGTAGTCCCAAGAACTAATTGCTTTATAATTTTTTATCAATAATGCCAGTTGGAAAAGGTCACATATTTTCAGGAAAAAAAAACTATTAAAGATTCAGTTGTTGACTTTACATCTTCATTTTTTTTTTGTCATTCAACAAAGATTTATTATTCACTTATTATGAGGTCAGCACTGTGCTTGTCACTAAAGATGCAAAGCAGTTTAGGACAAAATTAAGTGAGAAGAAAAACATACAAACAGATAATTACAAAGCAATATGAAAAGAGCAATAATACAGGTTTGAGCAAAGAGCTGTTAACTCTGTCTGGAGGTTTAAGCTCACTTTATGGAGGAGTGCATCCCCAGTTTTAAGATCTTTACCTAGGCACATTTATTATTCCCTCTTTACGTATTGTTATGTAAATAGTCCCAAAGAGAGCTTTTGTTTCTTACTGTGAGATCTCCATGATGCTTAAAAATTCTTTTACTTAAAAAATAAGCTTTAAAATTCAGCAGTAACAAATGCTTGCTCTTAAAAAAAAAAAAAAAAAGCCATATAAAAGTTTCTAATAAAAAACAGATAATCTCCCTATCCTATCTCCTGAGAAGATCAATGTTATCAGTGAGGGAGATATCTTATAGCAGACTGAAAAAGCTTCTTGAGGCAATGCAATCTATTGCTTTATCCTGAATACTTGTAAGTCATGAAAATTAGGTAAGATGAAGTGTATTTTATTTAATGATTCTAATTGAAATACAAATTGAACTCTAAAACATAAACTCCAGCCTGGACAACATGGCAAAATCCCATTTTACAAAAAATTCCAAAAATTATCTGGGTGTGGTGGTGTGTGCCTGTAGTCCCAGCTACTCAGGAGGCTGAGGTGGGAGGATCACTTGAGCCAGGAAGGTTGAGGCTGCAGTGAGCTGTGATCACACCACTGCACTCCAGCATGGGCAACAGCATGAGACCTTGTCTAAAAAAACAAAACAAAACAATACCCAAACACACAAAACCCCTATAAACCTATAGTTACAGAGCAAAGCACTTTCATAGTAGGTCACTTAATCCTTGAGACAACCATATGCAGACTGTACCCTGACTTCAGAGACAGGAAGTGAATACTCAGAGAGGTCAACATATTTCACCAAATCTAAGGTGCCATCAATTTTAACACACCATGCTATTTTATATTATTTAAAAGACAAAAAAATAATTACCAGTTCAATTGTGACATAATGTCTTAACTACATTCCTATGAGACTCACAGGATTTATTAGGAACCCTGGACCGAGAATTAGACCTGAATTAGGATTCTCACATTGTCCTTTCCAAACTTGTGACAAGCAAATCATTAAGTTCTATGAGCTTTGATCTTTCCATATCTTTTAAACTAAAAAGAATAATGTCTCTCTCACAGGGTTGCTGTGAGGACATATTAATGTAAAACAGAACTTTAGAAGTGCAAAACTGATAAAAATTTAAAACCTTTTGTGTCAATGTTATTATTTTTAAAAATATTATCTGTAACAGTAATATTAATACTCTGTTGTTGAAGGCAAGAACTGAACTTCTGGATCCAAACTGAACTATTTTATCATGACAAATAATTATGAAAGCTCTTACTGCACACATTTTAGTACTGCCGCCTTTTCTGAGATGAGCTGTTAATATTTTGTCCTCATGTGAACTCTGGAAAATACCTATTCCACTAACCCAAAATAATGCATTCAGTTTGGATGAGGAGATTTTCAGGCCTTGAGGGAAGATGTTTCTTACCGGCATCATTTACGTTTTGTTTGTCCAGTTATAGGATTGAAACATGCACTATACTTTAGGCATTCTATCATTATAGTCAGTTCTAATTGTGAAAAGAATCAGAGTTTCATCTTTCGAAAAAGTGATAATTGACTCTATTTTACCACTGATGCCTTCTAGAATCTTAGAAGCAGTCCTTGCATTTTTTCGGCCTTTGTGCTTGTAACCATTTTATGTGATAGACTGTTCACACGTTAGTAGTAAGGTATATAGATTTTATTTGATTAAATACTAGATAGTCTACATCCTGCAATCCCCTTGACAACTACTATAGTCCTGCCTGTAGTGGGAATTAAGTCTTGCTTGTCTAGCTGTGCCTTCATATCTTAAGGCTATCAGTAGTGTATGTGATTAAAGTATATATCTGAAATAGTTTCTTGGAAATGATCTTCTGTGAAAACCCACAAGATGTGGGAGCTTTGGGATTGATTCACACTAGATATTTGTTTTTGTATGTTAAACACTAGAAATATCATGGCTTCCTGATTTCGATGAGTGAAGAACTGTCTATGTTTGCTTCCTGTGTACCAACAGAGATTAGTAGATTGCTGCTATGTATCTGGTGGCATTAAATAATTTCGGCACTTTTTTAGGAATTTGTTTGACGAAAAAAGCAAATACCCAATAGTTGATTAGTGCAGAAAATAGAAAAACATGGAGTAGTCTAAGATCCAAGATGACAGCAGATCTGTCTGTGCTACCGGACTTTTGTTTACTCATTGAATCAATGTGCACATGAATAGGGAAGTTTAAAAATTAATACCGAATTTCAGGTGTTCCAAAAAGTTAAACATGCTGACACATTACTAATCCTTTTTAAAAAATAAATATTTGTTAGCTGTTACTTCAAACCGAGCCCAAGTTACCACCATCTCCCACCTCAATCACTGCAATAGGCAACTAGTCTTCCTGCTTTCTTCACTTTTGCTACTCTTAGAGCCCAGTTTTAAATAAACACCCAAAGGATCTTTTAAAATGTAGACCATATCATGTCACTCCTTCTGCCTTCCTATGACACTTAAAATAAAATCCAAACTCCTTAGTATGGTGTTCAAAGCCTTGTATTATCTGGCTTCTTGCTATACATCCACCCTTATCTCGTGCTACTCTCCTGCTTGCTCATACGTATAAGATACACTGGATTTTTTTTTTCTTCCCTGTCCCTCAAATATGTCAAGTTTGTTCCTATCTCACAGCTTTTGTACTGGGCCTGAAAGGTCCTTCCCATAGTTTTTGTTGCTGGCTGAGTCTGGGTTGCAATGTTACCTCTTCAAAGCAGACTTATTTGTCAATTTAATCTAATGTAGCATCCCCACTTACTCATCTTTCCTAATACGTCATCTGGTTTTATTATACGCATAACACTCATCACTGTCTACAATTACTTTTTAAAATTTATTTGTTAACTTGCTTGTCCATCTCTGCCTACTACAATTTACCAAGCAGCTTGATAGCAAGGGCCTTGTTTGTGTTGTTATCCTAGGGTCTGGCCCATTGTAGATACTCAACAACTAGTTCTGGAAGGAATGAAATAATGAATGTAAATCATTACCTTTTCTTAAGTGATATGTTTTTCTCTTTAACTCATTTTTTCTGGAAATAAAATTGTACCAGGAAATGAATTATTTCTCTTGTTGCTGGCAATATTTTGCCAACTTAAAGTTCAATCACCCAAGATTAAATTTGATATATTTTCTTAATGGAACCTTACAGCAGTGACCTACTTTCAGTTTGAAACAACACAGGAGAATATGTGAGTTAGCCATTTCCTTGAATGGCAAAGTGCCACAAATATTTGTTGTGGTTATTATCTGGCTTTGAATAATCAAGTCAGCAGACAACAGGTCTGTTTTACAAAAACAGGTAAAATTTACCTCAAATGACAGAATCACATAAGCTATTATCTAATGCTTGGAACATCATCCCAATTCTAGGACACAAAATAGCATAATTACTTTGTGTACAGGAAAATACCATAATGTTCATTCTAAATATTAATAGCTGACTTTCATTAAAGAAACAGAGTTTGGCTGGGCACAGTGGCTCAGGCCTATTATCCCAGCACTTTGGGAGGCCGAGGCAGGCAGATTACTTGTGGCCTGGAGTTCAAGACCAGCTTGGCCAACATGGCAAAACCCGTCTCTACTAAAAATACAAAACTTAGCTGGGCATGGTGGAACACACCTGTAATCCCAGCTACTCGGGAGGCTGAGGCACGAGAATCCCTTGAACCCAGGAGGTAGAGGTTGCAGTGAGCCGAGATTGTGCCACTGCATTCCAGCCTAGGCGATAAGTGAGAAATGAGGCAAAGAATGATGAATGTCTGAGGTCCAGAAGAAGTAGAATGAGAAGATGCCATATCAAGTCTGAGCTTTAGCTCGTAAAGAAGGGAAGAATTTAAAAGACAAATCCCATCCAAGGCCTTTAAAATGTTACACTACTGCTTTTCCCTTTTTTCTCAGAAAACCTTTTGTCTCATGCCAATTTATATTCCCCACCTGTAGTGGATGGAATGTTTACTTTCAACTTTAATTAGTGGCAGGCCCAGATGGCTCCTAAACTGGAGGGATTTTTTTAAAATGCCTAATATATAAGCAATTTAAGAAAACAAAGTATATTCTCTACAGAAGGATTCCTGCCCCTTGCTTCCTTTGCTTAGGCATCATTTAGGGCCTCATGGGTGTAGAAACCTTAGCTCCAACTGCTGGTCTCAATTCTGTGAAATCTCTGAAGCTTAAAATCCTACTTATCATGATAGTTTCATATTGTTTCTGACGCAAGGTGATATTCCTTTCTTGTTTTTTATCTAAACACACACACACACACACACACATACACACATACAATTTAAAATGTCATTTCTATGTGTAAGAGCAGACTGGGAGGGTTTTAGCATGAGATCCCTCTTCTATCTTGATCCTGAAGTCCATTGTGAATCTTGACAGCTATATTTCCTGGCTTTAATACTGTGGACCTTTTCATAATCATATATTAATATGTATATGTATGCACTTGTTTATAAGAGCTCGAATAGCTTGAATGAGATGTGTGTATATATACACGTTATATATGTCATACATTTTTATTCATAAAAGCTTGAATTTAGAGAACTCTCTACTCAGAACTGGTTTTTGACCTTTTAAAGAATGTGTAGACCCTTTGATTGCCCTAAAATTTGACCAAATTGTTGTTGGAATTACCCTCTCAAACCTCTGGGTGAAATGTACCCTTGCATTGTGAGTTTAAGGATGACTCAGCAGTCTGAGTGGGGTGAAAAGTGACTTAGAACAAGAGGTGGCTGTGCAGAGCGATGTGGCTTTTGGTGCTGAAGCTGTCGTGACAGCTCCTCTTACACTTAAAGCTTCCTGTATGCCCCCGTGTCTGTCAGATCTAAAGTGTATCTCCGCTTTCTAAAGGATCAAGCCCCAGTTGGCCTTCTGCTTGACAAATAATCTGTGTGAACCTGAGGATTTCAACAAATGCCATTGACTCACTAAGATAAAAGAGAGTGAAAAGAGATCATCTGTCCCCTACCCCCAGCCTGTCTTTGACTTTATTCATTACTCCTTCAACTCAGAACATATTAAGAGTGTCCTCCTGCCAGGGTTCCTGCCAGCCAGTTATTCCCACAATCGCTACTGTTGTTTAGCAGTGGGAGTAACAGGTTGACCCTTCCTGCTTTCCTTCCATGTGGTCCTACCTCTCCTATATTAAAAAGTTTTTAGGATTCACCTGTAACTGTTAGTGCTTTTGAAGATTTTTGCCCTATTTTGTATTCTAGTTATCATTTCCATGAGGCCTGAAGGAAGGTAGTTAGAGGCCTGTGATTATGCTGCCAATTTAACAAGAAGTCAATATATTCTCTTTTTATTAAAGACCTCATTTGGTTTATCTGGCCAGACTTTTTCTTATTATGTATTTTTAATGATAGAACTGCCTCTTTTGTTACATAACCATTTTGTCAATCTATATGTCAGTTAAACAGAAATTGCAGTTCTGAACATGTAGTTCAAAACTATTTTATTTCGAATAAAAACTACACAAAGGCATTATACTGATATAGAACACGTAAACATAAGGAGATCAATAGAAGCATCTCCAGGGATTCCAACACTAAATAAAAATGCCTATTCTGTTTTCAGACTGTTTCACTATAAATAATGATAGAACAGAGAAAAGTTTCCTCACAGTTAGCAATAAACAACTAAAAGATAAGATGCTGATTAAGACATTTAGCCACAGTTTCCTGTGACAATTACATTCTAACTCAACATCAATAATAACATTAAATGATACATATTATGAAAAGCTCTCATCTACCATATTTTCAAATGTATCCAGTTGAAAGAAGCTTTAGACAATAATAATTTAATACCTACCATAGGGAGAAAGTAAAATTAAATTAATTACTTTAAATAACAATAATGTGGCACCAGCAGTAGTCATGGCAGTGGCAGCAGCAGTAGCAACAACAATATCCATATAGGGAACATCTTACCCTACCAGAGGTTCTTCTGGGAATTTTATATGTACTATTTAATCTTTCAATCCTGCCACTTTGATATTATGAGATCCACTTTTTATATGCAAAAACAGACCTAGACGTTAAGTAATTTGGCTAGTGAAATTGGATGAACAATTGGGGTGCTCTGTGGAGCATCTCTAAGGAACATTAGAGATTCTGTGGAGCATTGTTTACATGTATTCAAACTGCTGCTTCCTTCCAGCCTGCCTCTATGATTTACACACTTCTCCACTGTTAGAGGTATTCTGGTGATGCTGGGATGACCATGTGTGCAATGATGTGAAAAGCATTCATGTTCCTTATACATGGGACAGTCTTAGGTAGGGGTTTGTAAATACTCTGAAAATGGATGCAAAATGTGTGTAATCTCACATTTCTGGGAAGAAGGTTTTCATCGGATTCCAATGGTGTCCACAATCCAGGAAAGGTTTGGAATTGTCTTCTAGGCCTGGCGTGGTGGCTAACGCCTGTAATCCCAGCACTTTGGGAGGCCGAGGCAGATGGATCACTTGAGGTCAGGAGTTTGAGACCAGCCTGGCCAACATGGTGAAACCCTGTTTCTACTAAAAATACAAAAAATAGCCGGGCATGGTGGCAGGCACCTGTAATCCCAGTTACTCAGGAGGCTAAGGCAGGAGAATCGCTTGAACCCAGGAGGCGGAGTTTGCGGTGAGCCAGGATCACATCACTGCACTCCAGCCTGGGTGACAGAATTGTCTTCTAGATATTCCTTAGAGACTGGTTTTAAGCTGTAAGAGCCAAGAAACCTTACCCTTCAGCTTTCTGAGAAAATCCCATAGTATAACATCCTAGAGAACACTTATTATATTAAGAAGAAAGTAGAGGCAATTACCCAAGTAAAAATTTCAAATTGTAACTTGAAATAACCAGATAGTCAAGGCAAAGAAAGAAAATGAGGTGGGGGTTGTGGTTGAATTATCTACCTCATGGTAGTTTGTAATTTTCTGTTTTCCATGCAGAAAAAGCTGCTGCTTAAAGAGAAAGAAAATCAGTTGAATTTAATCTGAATTATTAAACTTGAAAAGCTATGTCATATAAACCTATAAAAAGTACTGGCAAAATGTGCCAACATTAGCAATTATATTTCTAAATAAAAGGACAACATAGATTTGCTAGTTTTAAACATCAAAGCGTAACCCTTGCAAGAGACAATACCTTTATAAGGAAAACTATAAAATACACATGGAAGAAACTGAAGAGGCTATAAACAAATGGAAGGACATCCCATGCTCACAGATCAGAATAATTATTAATAATACTGTTAAAACGACAATACTACCCAAAACAATCTACACATTCAATGCAATCCCCATGAAAATACCAATGACATTCTTCATGGAAATAGAAAAAACTCTAAAATTTGGATGGAACCACAAGAGACCCTGAACAGCCAAAGCACTCCTGAGCAAAAAGAACAAAGCTGGAGACATCACACTACCAGACTTCAAAATATACTACAAAGCTACAGTAATCGAAACAGCATGGGACTGGCCTAAAAACAGACACACAGACCAATGAAACAGAATAGACAACCCAGAAATTAATCCACATATTTACAGCCAACTGATTTTTGATAAAGGTGCCAAAAGCACTGGGGAAAGGATAGTCTCTTCAATAAATGGTACTGGAAAAACTGGATATCCATATGCAGATGAATGACATCTCACCCTATACAAAAATCAACTCAAAATGAAGCAAAGACCTAAATGTAAGATCTGAAACTATAAAACTACTAAGAGAAAAAATAGGGGAAACACTTCAAGACAATGGTCTGGGAAAAGATTTTATGAATGAGACCTCAAAAACACAGGCAACAAAAGCAAAATAAACAAATGAGATTATATTAAACCAAAGACCTTCTGCACAGCAAAGGTAATAATCAAGAGTGAAAAGATAACCTATAGAATTGGAGACAATATTTGCAAACTACTCATCTGACAGGGAATTAATATCCAGAATACACAAGAAACTCAAACTACTATCAGAAAATCAACAGCAAAAAACCAATCAATTTGATTTAAAAAGTGAGCAAATGATCTGAACAGACATTTCCCAAAAGAAGACATATAAATGGCCAGCAAATAGACGAAAAATGCTCATCATCACTAATCAGCAGGGAAATGCAAATCAAATCCACAATGAGTTATCATTTCACCCTAGTTAAGATGACTATTATCGAAAACACACAAAGTAAATGCTGGAGAAGATGCAGAGAAAAGGGAACCCTTGTACACCACTGGTGGGAATGTAAACTTGTACAGCCACTATGGAGAACTGTATAAAGGTTCCTCAAAAAACGAAAATAGAACTACAATATGAGTCAGCAATCCTACTACTGGGCATTTATTCAAAGAAAAGAAAGTCAGCATATCGAAGAGACATCCTGCCATGTATATTGCAGCACTATTCACAATAGCCAATATATGGAATCAATCTTAGTGTCCAACAACAGATGAATGGATAAGGAAAACACGGTGTGTGTGTGTGTGTGTGTGTGTGTGTGTGTGTGTGTGTGTCCCCGCATATGAATTAAAAAGTTGATCTCATAGAAGTGAAAAGTAAAACAGAGGGTACTAGAGACTGGAAGGACGGGGAGAACAGGGGATAGGGAGAGATTTGTTAAAGGATAAAAAATTACAGCTAGATAGAATGAATAAGTTCTAGTGCTCTATACTAGTGCAGGATGAGTATCGTTAACAATCATGTACTACATAGTTTGAAATAGCTAGAAGGAGGATATTTAATGTTCCCAACCCAAGGAAATGCTCAATGTTTGAGATGATAGATATGCTAGTTACTCTTATCGGACTATTATATATTATGTGTATCAAAATATCACTACGTACCCCATGCATACATACAATTATTACTTGTCAATTGAAAATAAAATTAAAATAAAATTTTAAAAGCCTGATTGCATAATTAATTTATAACCAGCATGCAAATTACTGACTATCATTGGGGGAAAAAAAGTGCAGATGAAATTTTTAAATTTTCTTCGAAATAAGTTCTGCTGAATTTCAAATATTTTCTTTGAATAATCATTTTTGACAGATATTCAAGTTAATGTTAGCAAGGTAATGAAAATTAATGATGTTAATGTCCACTGGGCTATGTCTATGCAGGTGTTTCCCTACACTGTTGCCACCCCAACATAAAAATGTCTGATATATAAAATTCTGAACTCACACATAACACATTAGGAGTGATTATTTTCATTCCTCCTAAAACCCACAGAATTTCTTCACATAATTAGCCCTTATGAGTTTTTGACATATAATTTGATTTTTACAAACGTATTAGGTAATACAAATTTTTAAGTATATACTTATTGTGAAAATTGAGTAGACACTATGAGAGGCATAGTTTCCAATCCTCCATAACACAGTTGTGAAATCAGAACTTATCCCAGAGGGTCTTTGAATGTTACCCCATACCAAGCCAAGCCATCTAATACCCAGAACTGTACTGAAAACATCATTTTCATAGTTAATTAACATGGACGTTTACATCTTTCTTTCTCTGCCTCTCATTCTCTTTTCATCTATTTCCCAGCATGGGGAAGATTAAAAGCGGCAAACTAGAGGGATGGTGGAATGTTAGAAGCAAGCAGAAAGACAACTAGCAGGTAAGGTGACATTAGGAAAGAGACAGAAAAACAACCAAAATCTAACACACTAATCTACTAATATGCCATATATTAATGGGTACTTGTAATAATGTTTACTGAGCCATCCCAACTAAATTAACTTGCATTTAACATATACTAACGTATCACATTTTATTCTTTAAAGATGGCCACAATAATAACTTCTGACTATATGCTCTTCTATAAAGAGATCTTGTCACTTTCCCATACATGGGTGGAGTCTAAGTCCCATCACCTCAAATTTGCATTGATGAACAGAATATGGTGAAAGTGAGGCTGTGTGACTTCTGAGGCTGGGTCATAAAAATTGATACAGCTTTTGTCTTGCTCACTGAAATACCTATGCTGGAGCCTTGAGCCACCACACAAGAAGTTTAACTACCTTGAGGTCACCATGCTAGGGAGGCCAAATATAGGTAGGTGTTCCAGTTGATAGCCAAAGATGAGCTCCCATCTTAGATGTCCAGCCCAGTAGAGTCATCAGATGATTGCAATCCCAACAGACATCTGACTGCAACCACGGGAGAGTGCTCTAACATGAGCTGCCTAGCTGAGTGCAGTTAGTTAACCAACAGGACCATGAGAGACAATACTAAATTGCTGGTTTAAGCCATTAACTTTTGGGTTGATTTGTTCTGCAGCAATGGTAAATGGAACAGCTTATTTTTTAAAAAGTGCTATGTCTATAGTTCAACCAGAATTCAAAACTTACTCCCGAGTATGTTTTTTGTGCTAGGAATGTGATAGGTAGGTGCTTCAAATAAATTATATTATTTAATAATCAAACAACTTTTTTTGAGTAATATCTTCATTTAGCGAAAAAGGAAACGTAAAATACTTTTTAAAAGCTCTTTTCTGGCCAGGTGCAGTGGCTCATGGCTGTAATTCCAACACTTTGGGAGGCCGAGGCGGGTGGATTGCTTGAGTCCAGGAGTTCAAGACCAGGCCTCGGCAACATGGAGAGACCCTGTCTCTACTAAAAATAAAAAAATAGCCAGGCATGGTGGTGTGCACCTGTGGTCTCAGCTATCTGAGAGGCTGAGACACCTGAACCTGGGGGTGGGAGTGATGGGGGATGGGGGAGGAGGAGGTCGCCGTGAGCCGAGACTGAGCCACTGCACTCCAGCCTGGGTAGTAGAGCGAGACCGTGTCTTGAAAAAAAAAAAACGCTTTATTGCATGCAACTACTTCTTGTGTTATGAATGCAATGTGTTATTGATTCTTTAAGGATAATAACTCCATTTTATTTCAAGAATATAATACAGCTATCTTCAGAATATTAGAATATTACATTATGTTTATTTAATTAAAGACTTTTTCTCTCTCTCTTCAGAATCTCCCTGTTACGTAGTTCTTCTCACCCTTGGACCATTATTAGGTGATTGTTGGTTGTTGGTTCATATTTTAAACAAGGATCAACAATAGAGGTTCCCACTAAGAATAGTATTACACCTAGGGGGCATTTTTGGAAATTTGTGAGGCATTATCTATTGTCACAGGGTTTGGGGATATTTTTGGCATTTAGTGAAAGGGTACTAGGAATGCTGAACATCCTATCATTATAGGATGCACCCAACAGTCCTGTGCAACAAAGAATTGTTCTGTGTCCTGTATAATGTTTAAATGCCCTACTAGAGATTTATGGTGGTAAAACATCTGTTTTTAATTATTCAAATCTGGAACAAAATTCCATTTTTAGATAAACCCCAAATATTTTTGCATAGTTTTAATATACATTACATTTCCTAGGCTTGTACCTAGTATATAAATTGATGGAAGATTTTACTTTCTTCTCTTCAGAACTTTACCATTGGTCACCATTTTGGACAATCATTTGAACATTACTGATGACAATCTGCTCATGCTATTTAAAATGACAATACAGTGTTTCTGTATCAGTCTACATTCATGGTTGCCACATTTATGGTGATTCTCTGTTTAGGTGCAGGCATCTGATGACTACATTATATATCCTAGCATAGTTGTACTAAAGAATTTACATATTGAAATATATATCATTTTATTATAAATCACCTCCCTCTTATTTCTCCTCTATAGTACATTAGCATGCCATTGATTTTTATAAATTATAGGTATAGTTAGGTGAATTATAATTTTCATTGCAGGAAAATAAAGGGTATGTAAGAAATAGTTAGAAAAAGGGAGTTGAAATTCATAAAGAGGCAAAAGTGTCTGGAGAGACACAAAGACACAGATAAAGAGGAAAATGTCCAATCATTTATGTTTTCCCCAAGGATCTCTCTGTCTGTTGGGATGATGGAAGTTACTTAGAGCATTGCCTTACTTCTCTTTCTAGCCCAATGCCGACTCTAGAGGTATCTAGTGACAGGTCATGTAGCTCCTTTAGAGAGGTATTCTCCTGGCCCTAGCATAGGAGGATATGCCTGAGCCAGCAGCTCTGAAGACTAGGGAACTGGTTCAGCTATTCCAAGACAGTTAATTAACTACCTTGCTGACTGCCCCAGAGTCTGTTTCCAGTATTCACAGTCTGTGATCCTGGGGGTTTTTCCACGGTTCTGCTTAACTCATTGAGCAGTTTTGTCTGTTATATTTGAGTTTTGGGGTCTTTTGCTCAGTTGGACTGTACGTTTAATCTTACTCTATCTGTGGTATATTATTATTTAACAACAAGTTCCTCAATGCTGATTCCACTCCTCCAGTTTCCAGTGCTGTTGCCGATTGATTTTTACATTTATTCTTCCATTTCAAAGAAACTTTGGGTGGAAGTAGATGTAAAAGCATGTCTTAATTAGAGCTCCATTCTGAGTCTTTACATAAAGGAAATATTCTCCTCCTATGATCTTGGTAGATCAAGATTTTTATTGATTAGGTATCAATTTTGCTGTAGGCAAGCCACTATAATGCAATTCAACTGTCTGACTTCAGTTTTTTTGTTAAATAAATTATTTTTTAAAAGTGAAAAAATGCAGACAACTTACAATCCATATCAAGTAAGGCACGAACAGATTTAACAAGTTCCTTAGACTCAAGCGCCAGCGTTGCTGGGATGTTACGTCCATTCCTTCCCAGCGGTGTGAGGGAAGTCTGAGAAGCTAACACAGCTCTTCTTTCACTATAAAGGCAGTAAAATAAAGTTGAACTCACTACACAATAAATAACATCTATCTTTACTAAATCTGAAGTTGTATTAGTTATAGATTTGTACAAAAATATTTCTATTTCTGAGGAAATTATTTCACATAACCAAAATTGAAGTAATTCACACAAAACAATATTTCTGTCTTCAATTATTTACTACATAATAAGTAGAAATATTTTAAAATTAGGTTGACTTCATGTATGAGAAAGAAGTAATAGAAGGATGACCTGTCTCCTAAATCATTTGTTGGGCTGATTTTGTGAGTGCTTCTGTTTTGCTAATATGATATAATTTTATTTAGTTCCATATAAATTCAAAATAAGCACATAAACATGACTTTATTAAAATACATTTATTATTACTTCTAGTAATATTAAATATAAATTCAATATATGTATTTGCTCCTGAAATTGTCTCTTAAACTATTCCATTTTTTGCCTCGAATCAAAAACAGCCCAGAACATTTATATCACTTCTAAGAAATGCAAATGTCACCTAAAATGAATGCATTCTGATCTAATTAAAAATCAAATGTTTTCCTCAAAAAAAACACTAAAACTTACTTGAAAAAAAACAATTTTAAACTGATGACAAAATTGTCATTATTTATAGTCCATCTTCCTAAGCATAATGATATTAATTCACAAAGGGAAACAAAAGCATCAATTCTCAAATTCAAATACACAGCCTTTATTCTGTGTTGAATGACCAAGGCCAATATCCATGTAGAAGATATGCTATATTGAAATGACTGCACCAGATTTTACTAGTGTTTAATTTACTAAGACATCATGAAATGTTGCTTGATGTAGCTATTTAAAGTCGTCTTTTTTTCCATGAAGCAGTTTAAGGCAAGGGCAGGCTCTGGCTTTCACATAGCCATTTTAACCTTAATTTTTAAAACAAAACTTTTGAATTATTAGTCAAGGTAAAACTAAGACCTTGGAAAGCTGAGGGTGGGTGACACACTTAACCCATATAAGAAATAAATATGATTACTGATTATTTTAAGATCCTTACTGAGAGTAAAAATCATGAAATTCACAGAGTTTTCTTGTATCATAAGCAGCATGGAGAGTAAGAAGACATGTCAGATCCCTTCATCATAAGAAGCAAAACATTACACTAAAATGAGTTTAGAAGTGAATTATAAATATTCTTCTAAATTAAAAAATGCTATGCGGACCAAAATATCTTCATTTATTAAGCTGCTGTTATCACAGTAAAGGGTAGAGTATTTATTTATTTTCTGAGGCAGGGTGTCACTATGTTATCCCGGCTGGAGTGCAGTGGTATGATCACAGCTCATTGCAGCCTCAATCTCCTGGAGCTCCTGGGCTCCAACAATCCTCCTATCTCAGCCTCCCAAGTAGCCAGGAATATAGGAATGTGCCATCACATCTGGCTATTTTTTTTTTTTTTTTGTAGAGATGGGGCCCCACTATGTACCACTATGTTGCTTGTCTCAAACTCCTGGGCTCAAGTGATCCTCCTGCCTCAGCCTCCCAAAATACTCGGATTACAGGCATGCGCCACCACACCTGACCTCATTGAGTCTACCTGTTTCTGCAAGCGTATATTGCTAGAAGTAGAAGATGTATCTAGGACTAGTGGCAGCTATTATGAGATCAGGAAAAAATTACTTTGGAAATGCATAAACAAGAATCTTTCTTTTATAAATGTCTTTCATCATGTAGCAAAATGACCATAAACTTGTGGTTTGAAATAAATAAATTTGATTGGTATGTTTGCAGCTTCTGGTAAGAAACTTTAAATCCAAAACGTATTATGAATAATGACACAATACAGGTATACTCTTCAAATATATTTCTTTTGTTTATATCTACTGAGAGATGAAAATGAAAGAAAATGATTGCATGAATATGTTTTCCAAAATTCTGTTTGCCAGAACAACTAGTCTGCTGTGTTGAGTCTAACCTTTAGTAGTGAACCTGTGACCAGTAACTTTTATTCATATGCAGGACAATTAAAGAATTTCAAGTTAATCTCATCTTTATAGAATTTTTGACAAAGACAGGATAGGTGGTTCCTACCACAATTTTAGATTACAAGGTTACAATGATTGACTAAATACCTCCAGGAATTTCTTTAATAGAGATGGGACCCAAAACAACATGTCCTTGCACCTATTTCCATATGATGGCATCCAATGGGAGTTATGCAGCATCTTAGGACTATTGAAGAGATTTTTACTATTTGAGTCACAATGACCAGATGAAGAATTTAATCACTACCCATATTCTGCAAAAAGCACTTAAATTTTCTTACCTTAAATTTGATAAAGGAGTAGAATTATCAGAAAATACTTCTTGAATTGCCTAGCAACAAACAAGATGGTGAAGGAGATATATAAGTTTGAAAGTTTTTAAAAAAGATCTTTTCTTGATTAATATTTACAACCTCCTCTGTCCACGGATTAAACTGATGTTTCTATTACATGGGGGTGGGGGAAACAATTGAACTAACATGCAATTTTACTCAGAAATATAACAGCTATAAAACATTTCTTTATAAGGTAAATAGCTATCAAATAATGTTTATACATTATCAGGATTTTTATTAAACTATTCATTAATATAGTATATATTTGGAATCACATTACCTTGTGTCAACTATTTCTCTAAACAATCTATAAAATGTGAGCCACTCTTTTCAACATCTATGCAGTTCTAAATCTGATCATAAGTCAGCATTGCTGCTTTGAGACTAGAGAATGTTTCACTAGGTACCAAATACAGTAACATTTATCTATATGCCAGTTGCCTATATATTTTTTAAAGATGAACGTAATAGAACAGAAAAACTTGCCTCTATAAAATGAAGAAGCTTTTCAGTAGATGCCTCAAAAGTTTTTCGAGCCATTTCTGATTTTCGTAATTGGCAGTCAAGTACCATGATTCTCTTTTTTAAATCCTGAACACTTTCCTGCACAGAGATATCAAAAGGAACATTTACACATTTCTTCATTTTTATATTACTGATCCCTATTATTCAATATTACAAAATTATTTTTTTCTCTTACTGTACATATATTTTGATTTGGGGAGCATGAAATTAACTGCATATTTAAAAGTTAATTTGCATGGAGATGCTGCAAGTTTTATGAGATAAGCTGTATATGAGTTTATTGATTCTTATAGTAAAATACATTTAAATTAGTTTATGGGTTTTTCTTTTTTTTTGCAATGTGTCTTACCAGATGCTGACAGAAACCTCTACCAATTTAACACAACTAAAAATGCTGGATACACACACACACACACACACACACACACACACACACACGAAGTAAGACAAAGCTAGCAAGGACGTAAAGGAATTCCATGGAGACATGCAACAGCAATGCCAAGTGAACCCACTGGGGTAAGACAGCACTGAAGCATAATTTGCTTAGAGGGTATATGCTGATCCCTGGTGGCCTACAGTTTGGGGTCTCAACAGTCACAAATGGAAAACAGAAGAACTTTAATAGGAACGAGGAAGTAGTAAACTTCACAGAGGTAAACAGTGTTTTGATGATGGCTCAGGTGACTTGAGTAAAAAGGTTTCTCCAGAATAATTCCTAACCAAAAGTCCCCACTCACGCAGGTTTGGGGCCAGAACTTACATTATCTGTGTGGCCTAAAAAGCCATATGCCGAAATTTTGGTTTAAATTGGTCCCAGGCTAGCAGAAGCAAACACAAAACTCTGGAGAGAGATTTCTAAAACTTGGAGCTCAAAGAATTCCCATTTATAATGCATTGATAGAACATGACCTCACAGACACAAGCAAAAATCACTAAACATATGAGAAAATAAGCTCTATGAAAACTAACTGAAGGAAATAAAGTACAGTATCAGATCTATAAAGACAGCAGATATTTAAGTGAGCAGATACAGAATATAAAGCAATTATGTTTAATATGTTTTCAAAAATAAGAGGGAATTGAAAGTATAATACACAAGAAACTACTGAAATAGATCCATATAACATAAAAAATAAATCTCAAAAATAAAAATGTAACATAACTACATTAGAAACTTTATTTATAGATTTGACATCCAATTAGATACAACCGTAAAGAGAATGGGTGAACTTGACCACAGAGGTAAAGAAACTTCTCATAATGGAACAGAAAGACAAAAATTGAAATATAAATGGGGAGAAAAGGTAAAGAGAAAACAGCCAGAAGAAGCTATAGCACACATCCAATCTGAATTACATAAGAACAAATACAAAGAATGAAAGAGAAATCACTCAGGATAATAGCTTAGTGATTTCCAGAAATGGCAGAAGACATTGCTCTTCGAATTGGGAAGCTCAATGAATCCCAAACAGTACACATTAAAGTAAGTCAACACATGATTCATCATAGTCAAACTGCTGAACACTGAAGCCAAAGAGATCTTAAAATCATATAGAAGGAAACAGATTGCAAACAAATGACAGATTGACAGCTGACATCACAGACATGAAATAAAAACAGTGAAAGATATTAAATGCCAACTTAACATTCTAAATGTAGCAAAAATATATTTCAAGAACAAGAGTTGAATAAAGATGTTCTTCAGACAAATAAAATGTGGAGAGCTTTTATCATCAGATCCTTACTACATGAATTTCTAAAATACATGCTCATGAAGAAAGCAACAAAGTGAGAAGGTCTGAGATGTAAGAACGTTTAACAGAAAATGTTAAACATGGAGTCTGTTAAGCAAATGCTGACCACACAAAACAAATAATGTCTAATCTGTGGTCTTAAAAGAAAAGAAAGAACTAAAATACTGCCAAAAATGGAAATTAAGTCAGGAGAGATGATTGGATTTGTGTTCTAAAGTGCTTATAATATTTAGAAGAAGAGCAAAAAGGTACTGATTAATTTTATAATTGAAGTTAAATTAGAATGTTAAAATTTCTAGGATAATCATTAAAAATTAGAAACAGAATGTGTAACTTCGAAAACAACAGAGAGGAATGAATGTAATGGGGCAAGGTGACATAGGAGAAATCTGAACCAATAAAAAAAATTAGAAAAGGCAGGAAATTACAAACTAGAGCACATGGGGAAAATAAAATGTACAAAATAAGAGGGCAGAAATCAGGCCAAGTGCATGAGCAAATAAAAGAGTGTAGATAGGAAGGTCTTTCCAATTAAAGGTCAAAAATTAGTAAGATGGGAAAAAAATCCAGCTACATGTTATTTACTATAGATACAATTAAAATGTATTGAAAAGTTGAAAGTAAATGTATGGTATTTAGACAAATACCAACTAAGAGAAAGCTGGTGTTACTATTTATTATCAATCAAAAATAAGCATTAAGGGGTAGAGAGGATTACTAGATTGAAGAGTCATGACATTTTCATAAAAGAATTATAACACAATTCCAAGCTTGTATGCACCTAAAAACATTACTTCAAAGTATATACAAAACAATTTTAAAAAGAGAAGCCAAAAGGGAGATTTTGCCACACTTTTATGAGTAAATGATGGCTGTAGCAGACAAATTAAGATGAACAGAGAAGAACTGAACCCCACAATTAATGACCCTGATTTAGTGGATTATATAGAACAACAGCATCCAACAAGTTCAGAATTATTTTCAAGCTTTCTTTGAACATTTGTAAACAGACTCCAAGGTAAGCCATGAGGCAAATGTCAACAAATTTCAAACAGTTATTATTCTATAAACTAGATTATCTGGTCACAATGAAAGTAACCTTTCTGTGCCTCAGTGGTGTTCATAAATAAAGAAAATCATAAATATGTAAATTCTTCCCAATTTAATCTACATATTTAATACATTTTCAGTGAAAATTCTGATACATTTTTTTCTTTTGATGGAATTGATAAGCTGAATCTAAAACAGATAATAAAAAATCAAAGGGTCATGTAACCAACACATTGCTGAAGAAAAAGAAGTAGGCAGGATGATCAGATATCAAGACTTACTGTAAAAGATACAGTAAGCAACACCATGTGTTATTCACAGAGGAATATACATTGACCAACAAAAGAGAATAGAGAACCTCAGATTCATACACATATGAAATCTTGATATATGACTGAGATTATTTTGTAGATCACCTAGGAAACAAGGGGCTTTTTAAACATGGTGATGACATAGTTATTCATTTTGAATAAACAAAGAATGAAATGGATCCTCACCTCATACACTGCCACAAAACCAGTTACAGAAGGATCAAAATTTAAAACTTTTAGAGGCACATATAAAAGAATATCTTTATATCCTTGAAAATGGAAGGACTTCTAAAAAGACACATGAGGGTAAAGATTTTAAGTTAGTCTACATGAAAATTAGAAACTCCTGTCCATTTTACCATACAGTGAAAAGGCAAGCTAGAAATTTGGAAGAATATTTTCATAACATATAATTTAACAAAGGATTAGTAACCAGAAGAATCACTACACATCTATATGAAAAAGATAACTAATCCACGGGAAAAAGGGTCAAAAGATATGAAGAAGCATTTCATGAAGAAATACAAACGCCTAATAAAGAGATAAATATATGCTCAACTGGCTACCAGTCAGGAGGAAACCTTGGTTTATAACATTTATGGGTAGAAATAACTCCATTATGGCTGATTTCAAGCTACCAACCTGATATCACTGTACATGGAGTTGAGAAGAGATGCATGCAATCAGCTCTCATGAGCTAGTGTCAGTTGGTCCCAGCATATCACTGTCTCAAAGCCATTAGTAACCAGGGAGATTCAAATTAAACTATAATGACAACACGTATTATAACTACCAGATTGATAAAAGTAAAATAAAACAAAGCATCAGCAAGCATGTGGGGTAAACAATAATTCTTATTCATTACTGGTGGGAGTACAAATTAGTTCAAATACTTTGAAGCATAAGTAGGCATTACCTAGTAAAGCCAAACTTACAATTATTCAACTTAGCAATTCTATTCCTAGCAGGTAACTATTACACATGTGGAGCAGGATACACGTACTAAAATGTTCTTAGCACCATTTATAACAGAAGAGAACAGAAACAATTGCACTGTCCATCAAATGCAGAATGGATAATTACACTGTAGTATATCCACACAATAGAGTACAAAGAAACAATGAGAAGACATGAACTAGCTAAAAACTTCAAAGAGATGAAATGCAAAAACAAAATGTTGAGTGAAGAAAAGCAGGTCAGAATCATACATAGAGTATATTTCTACTTATATAAAGTTGATAAACAGGTAAAACTAAACAACATATTGTTAAGGAATATATACACAAGTACTAAAATTTTCAAGAAAATGGTTAACAATAAATCCAAGAAAGTGGTTCTCTCTGAGGGAAAGGGTGGGAGATGCAACTGGAAAGAAACACTGTGGGTCTTCAAAGGTACTAGTAATGTTTTATTTCTTACGTTGAAGGTGAATAAAAACTCCAAAAGGTAAATAAATAAATAAATAACATAAAAAAAAGTTATAATGAAAAATAAAAGTATTGTTACAAAAAGAATCTGTTATCCTACAAATAGACACTTGAATCTTAATTCTGTAACATCTTGGTCAATGTCTCTTTAAGCAATCTCACGATTCAAAAAAAAAAAAAAAAAAGATTTCCTTTTTTTTTCCCACTGATACTGGGTTTAGAAAATGTTGAATGTTGAGATGCTCATATTAATAGCTCTTTAAAAAGACTTTTTAAAGACTGTTTTCAGAGACAGGTTACTGGCTTAGAGTCTTGTTAAGAGAAATGGCATGAGAACCCGATTATGATAAAAGAGAGAAAAACTGAATTAATTATATTACCAGGCAACTTAGGACAAAAATGTTTCTCAGTTAAGAGCTGGAAGAGATTACAAATAACCCAAGCTTAAAAAAAACAAAAAACAATGAATAATTTTATGTGAACTTTCTTGAAAGTTATATTATTTAAAATTAAAATATTAAACACTCTTGATTTTTCACTTCAAAAGTAACCGTAATAAATAATACTTTTGATATTGTGATAAATCTCAAAGTATTTTCATACTCAGGCTAAAGCTACATAACATTATCACATATCTATTTTCAGAATGTAAATACTAGGTCACAAATAACAAATATGTAATATTCCTAAATATTGCTGCTTTTTCAACTAAATGTTTTCCTCTTGGCCTTGTGGTATTATCAAAGGGTGATGGGAACTTCAGCCTACTTGTGGAATTGGTTTAAGTGAACAGATGTGAGAAATAGTCTACTGACTTTTAACAGATTTCAAATTTTCTTTGGTAGTTTGCATTTCTAACACCAGTTTCATTTTCATGTGGTATATTTAAAGTATTTAACCTTTTAATGTTTAAATAAATAGTCATAAATTATTCAGATTTGCTTTATGTTCTCTTAGAAACTGATTGGATTCGAGATATAAATAACCAGTTATGTTTATAAGTGAACAAATGTATGAATATTTATTTCAATTTATTCGATTTTCTACCTTAATTCAGTAAAGTAAAAATATATATGACTATTATAGTTTTTTGAAGCCTCTTCACTGAATATAGTATGTATTATGTAAAAAAAATTGCATAAAAAACTTTGCACTGTCCAGGCGTGGTGGCTCATGCCTGTAATCCCAGCACTTTGGAAGGCCGAGGTGGGTGGATCACCTGAGGTCAGGAGGGCAGACCAGCCTGGCCAAGACGGTGAATCCCTGTCTCTACAAAAACACAAAAAAAATAGCTGGGTGTGGTGGTGGGTGTCTGTAACCCCAGCTACTTGGGAGGTTGAGGCAGCAGAATCACTTGAACCTGGGAGGCGGAGGTTGCAGTGAGCCGAGACCACGCCATTGCACTCCAGCCTGGGTGACAAGAGCAAAACTCTGTGTCAACAACAACAACAAAAAGTTCACACTGGCTTCTGAAAAAAATTCAGTATTTTGCTATTGAAATTGGAAAATCATCTATTGGAAACTATTTTAGTACACCTTACATTAAAAAAAATTCAAACTCAGTTTCTTCCCATTAATTATCTAGGCATTAGGCAAACATTCTTTCACTTTTATGCTTCCTTGAATGCTCTAATCAAAGAGCATACCCATTCCTAGACTCCCCTCCTCCCATTCCCATAAAACAAATTAGCAAGTTTAGAAACAAAAGAAAAAAACCAGTGTAATCAACTAAATGTTAAAGAGTTCCAGGACTTAATACCTGAATTGAACAATTTTGACCGATGACCTAAATAAATTTGGGGCACATGCTTTTCCATCCCAAAGCCATCTGGATAAAGGAAGGCTCAAGACCTTTACATTACCCCCATCAGGACACAGCATCCTATCATTGAATAATAGAAGACAAACACTGACCTAGTTTAGAAGAGCAGATGAAAAGAAAATGAAAACAGGATACATGACAACGGCAAGGAAACCATGGTAACTGGAAGAGATGACTGCTTTGCTTACTTTATTTTGGTCAGAATAATCAGCAAGCTGAGCCTTTAACTCTGTAATCTTGGCCTCTAACAGACGGATCACTTCTTCATAGTCCATTTCCATTCCATGTGCCTGTCTCTGCGCAGCTTCAGCAAGATGAATCCGACTACGCAGGGCTCTTGTTTCTTCAACTACAGCTTTTGCTTCCTAAAGATTTCAAAATTAATGTCATTTAAAAAATATGTAAGAAATACTTCCGAGGTTTACACAAAATATTTTCCCTGCTCTGGAAGTTACAATTCCAAAAAGTCAATATACATATTCTTTTTATTTTTCAATTTGAAAATTAATAGTTATGTTATTTTATTATATGAGGTAGTTGCCTGATCTTAGTTTTTCCTTTGTTGATTTCAGTATGGAAACTCTTGACTTCATATACCTAGCATAACATTTTGAAAATAAAGGACGTAGAAGAGAGTTGAAAATGGAAAACAGAAGAATAAGAATGGTCTCAAAAGATAAAAAGAGTAGGCTACAACAAAACTCAAGTAGGTGGTAGGACTCATGTTCTAAAAAGGCTCTTGCAGTGTCATCAGATGCTGCGGAGAGATTTGTAGTAGTGTTATGGGGCTTCTCCATGGACCAAGTTCCGGACACCAAAGTTATCTCAGGGACATCAATCTATCTACTACTTCTCACTTTCAGTTTAAGTCAAAAGGTAGCATTTAGTAGCAAAGTACATAATTGTGTTGTTGAATGCAATGCTCACAAGACATTTATTAAACACATGTTATGTCTCAGGTGCTTCACGTGTCTTTTCTTACTTAATCTTTAAAACAATATTGAGAGAAAGACATTACCAAAAAACATTTCATACACAAGCAAACAGACTCAGAGAAGTTATATGACCTGTTCAAGACCACACAGCCAGAATCTGAAACTAGGTCTGCCTGACTGCATCATTAATGCTGTCTTTCTACTGTTTTACTCTGCTTCTAAATGAAAAAACAAAAACTCCTCATACAGCTATACCCTCCATCTTAGGAAGAGGATAGGGTAGCCAAAACCACTTGCTCTCTCAAAATGTAGTTGGAGGGAAAAAAATGTACTTTGGGACTGGGTCAAAGAAAGTCCCCCAGGACACCAATATAATTTAATATGGCACTTCTTATACTGTAAACCGTTTCTTTTTATTTACTTGATGCAGAAATCTCTTTTCTCTGCGATAGAACTTTCTGCTCCAATTGCCATGGCTAATATTAAACTATGGCTATTTTAATTTTTTCAGAGCTGTTAAGGGACATTTGCTTTTGTTTGAGCCTAAACACATTTGAAGTGCTGGGAGGGTTAGGAACGCTGGCATATTCTTAAGGGTCAGTTTTTCATTCATACATTCAATACTGATTTATTAAGTATTTACTATGTGTCAGGTTCTGTTTCAGGTACTGGGGGTAGACACTAAACAATATAGACAAAAAGCCTTCCCTCTTGCTCTTTGGAATTTACACTCTAAGTTTGGGGAGATAGGCAGTAAATCAGGGATAAGACGTAAATGTCTCATTGAGAAGATAACTGACCAGAGACCTGCAGGAGGAATGGAGTCAGGATTTCCCAAGGAGAAGCTTTCTAGGAAGAGGGAACAGTTTTCGTGAAGGCCCTGAGATGGAGTTGTGCTTTACGTCTTCCAGAGAACAGCAAGGAAGCCAGTGTAGCAGAGGTAGGAGCGGTAGGGTCCAGGAAGAGGGGAGTAGTAAGACATGAGGGCAGAGTGGTAACAAGAGTGAATATAGGGATGGAGGTAGAGTGAAGTGGCAGAGGCTAAGAGAATTTGTAGGCCATTGCAAGGACTTTCGTTTTACTCAGGGTGAGACAGGAAATGATTGGAGGGTTTTGAGTAGAGAATCAATGTGATCTGACTTAAATTTTAAAAATGTTACTTTTGCTGCTGTGTTGAGAATAGACTGTAGATGGTGGGCAAGGCTGGAAGCAGGGAGAAGAAAAAGGAGACAGGCAAAAAATTAACTGTAGCTTCTATAAGGGTGATAGTGGTGGAGTTGGTGTGAAGCAGTTAGATTCTAAATATAGTTTGAAGGTAAAGCCAATAGGATAGTTCATCAATAGCATTTATTTAGCAGTCACTGCATGTAGCAAATATGTTTATGACAAAAATACAAAAGGGTAAAAGATAACCTCTCCTTTTCTGTCTCAACTTAGAACATCAGGTATGACTTAGATAAATGGATGAATAAAAAAGGATGTTACAAAAGAGAACCATGTGAACAAAGGAAGAGAGACAAGAAGAAATGTGTCACACTGGGAAACAATACTAGATCAATTATGATTGGAGTAGAGACTTGCTATAGGGGAGTAATGGACAAAAAAAGGTCGTGCCAAGGGAGGGAGTCAGGCTCTGATAGAAATGGCAGGCATGATGGGAAAGGAGCTTGAGTCTGAAGAAGACTTGAGGGTTTCTGAGCAGAAAATGATATGAGAAAACAGTGCTTTAGAAAGCTAAATTTGACAGCAGGGTGCCAGATGGAGAGATGTGGTCAACCGATTGCCTTCTATGCCCTTGACTCAAAGAACTTTATTTCCTTGTATCTGAAAGTAATTGTTTTATAATAAAAGAACACTTTTGGAAAGAAATATCTGGAAAAGATAGGTACATTAACCTAGTCTACCACATCAGTCAATTTCATTCAGATGATCAAGAGAGTCTCTAGTGACACAGCTGGATCAACTTCACACCAGACTGCTGCCGTGCATACAGGAGGTAATGGCTGGCTATGTGCCAGTACTATTCTCAATGTTTTACATCCATCATCTCAGTTTATCCACACACTGCCATGGATGTGTCTATTATTATCCTCCTATTATTATCTGCATTTTATAGACAGGACATTGATGCACAGGAAAGTTAAGTAACTAACTCAGAATCACAAACCTAATAAGTGACAGAGCTAAGATTTGGCAGTCTAGTTATAAAGTTCACGTTCTTGGCTACTATGCTGTACTACCCTGCCTACTACAGAAAATATTTTTTAAAAATCACTTTCAGATGACAGTATTATCAGTGCCCAGTCCTGGATGAGCTTATGATGTGGTCATTATAATATGTGTATTTGAAGCTGCTTCACTCTCCATTTTTCATTCAATCAAGCTAAAAAAAAAAAAAAAAAAAAGCCTCTAAAGAGAAAGAGGAAGGGCAGAAAATTCTCCATAGCTGCAATGAAGAATAACTAATTTGATGATTTGTCTTCTTCACACTCACTTCATGCAGCTTTTATTCCTCTATAAAAACAGCACTTTTATTTTTGTTCAAAGAATGCTAGTTAATTAAATGAAGAATCTGGATGGAATTTATATAGCCATTATTGTGCACTGATGGTAATACAGTGTGAAATGTAGTTGGGTGGTAAAAGATGCAGAGGTTTTGATGCTGAATAAATTCATGCTATTTCTTTTGTAAATATATAACTGTCAGGTTGGTGAATGTGACCCCTTAGCAAAGTTCTAGCCCAGTTACCACTGAATGGCTGTTTAAAAGATTAGTGCATTGAAATGATGACTTTTAGAGGAAGCAGTAAAGAAAAGATAACAGCAGTGTGCTGTATTTAGCAATACAAGATCACATAAATCCATTTTCTCTTTTCCTCCCAGGCTGTCTTCTAATAAATAACTGTACAGCCTCCTATGTCAGTAACAATTGAGCCAGAATTTTCCTGGTACCTCACCATGAGACTGAAATCCTATCAGGGAAAATGCTGTAGTCTATTTACTGATTTACGATGTACTAGATAGAGTTCAATTCAGTTTAGCAGGTTAGATAATAAAAGAAAAACGAAGATATAGTAGTAAGTCAGAAAATCCACAAAAGCATTATGCTTTTTAATACTAAGCAGTGTGAGCAAATGTACTAGAAGGGAATCCTGAATTATGAAGTAAAATCTCTAGCTTTTTTTTATTTTTTATTTTGGCAACACTGAGGAAATGTCTTCAACTTACACTGTCCCTTGATAAAATGAGGTTTTTCTGCCTCACGATTACATAATGAATCTTTAAAGAAAATCAGACCGAAGTCTTTTTTGAAAACGTAATCTGAACTAATGAAAATCTTTGTAGGCTACCAATACTTTGGACTTTTGTTGGGACAAAGCACAGTAACAGCTCACACACAGGACAATAAATATGCTGTGTGTTTTTCCACATACAGCACTTTTCCCCCACAAGGTAACATGATCTAGAATGAAAAAGCATGGGCTTTGGACAGGACATAACTAGGTTAGAATCTCAGATCAGAATCTTACTTTATAAAAATTTTCTGGCTGTGTAATTTTCTAAGACTCAGTTGCTCATTTTTATAATGGGAAATCACACCTATTTTATTAGTTCAAAACTACTCTCACAAAAGAATTGAAGAAACTACTGTAGTTCTTGGCACAATTTTTTCCTTTTCCTCTTTCTCACCTTGAAAAAAATATACATAATCACCTGTGTGATCAGAGAGCTAGACAAAATAATTTATTAAGGGTTTTCCTGAGGCACTCAATTAGTAACACCAGCTCTTGAACTTTGGAGAGTTGTTTGGAAACACAATTTGCATATGTATTTTTTAATGTTAGCAACAATCATGCAAAGCCCTTTCCTGTAGTTATGAGTTGTAATGAATGGCTCCCTACAGTAGAAGGAAAAAGCATTAATTGCAGTGGCCCATCTGTAATTAGGCTAACACATTCACATCACCAACTTTAAAAGTTCTGCAATTTTTAAGTTCATCAGTAAATCTTTCAAAACGTCAATAGGTGACAGAGAAAAATGTGACTGCAAAGAGAAATTGTTTTTGTGCAATGTAACCTATGCTACCAAGCCCTAAAGAATACTTCTCTTATCAGCTTCCTACATCCACTCTTTGGAAAGCCCTTCTTGGTCTTGGTACTATTACAGCTTGTGAAAAAGATTAAGGGTTACTGCAGGAAAAGGGCTATTGAATTAAAATGCTTAAAAGTAAGTTATATCTAGCTTCCTTAACTTATGAGTCTGATTTGTTAAAATATATATAATATACCTATCAATGGATAATCCCAAAATGCTTTGCAGATATTGACAAATGAAGGTATAAATCACTCCTCAGGCATGAATGTGTATGGGGGAGAATATGAATTCGTAGAACTTTTTAATAAACCTCTGACATATGCTTTCTTTTCTCTTTCCTCACTCCCCCTTCATGATTCATCTAGCCAACTCCTCCTCCTCCTTACCTAACCGGTAATTAACCACTGCGAAGTCTTCATTTATAATGTAATTTGCAGCCATTGCTTAATTTCCATTCTAAACACTGTATTACTGATTTATGTCTTTATCACCTCACGCTTGGGTACTATGAAAATCACATATGTGATCACCCTGCCTATTGTGTTCTTTACTGTAATGTATTCTGCATACTTCTGAAAGACTGATTTCCTCAAAATATTGCTGAAGTACCACCTTAGGTAACAAACCTAAGAACATGGTACATGATAAAATATATCCTCATTCTTCATTCTTCAAAGTTCTCTACTACCTATTCCAAAACAACCCACTTACTAGCTTTAGTCCACTTAACTCTCAGATGATTCCCATATCCAAGTACATTAACTTACCACATTTACCAGATGAAATTTTTCCACTTCCAAGACACTTTGGGTCACATTAATCCTCTAGGTATATACACTTTTCACCTTTTTCCATCATCTAGGTGTTACTTGTCCTTCAAAATCTTTCTTAGATTTCACCTTATCTGTTTTTTCCAGTTTACTTTTGTATAAATGATCTTTCTCTCCTTTTTTATCTTTTATATTTTTCATCTGTAATTAATCATATATTTAGTACTCTTACTGCTATCTTGAACTGTCATTAAAATGCTTTATTACCCAACTTTTAAAATCAAAGGGTCTTGACTGCCCAAATTAGAACACAATCTGTCTGAGAGTAAAAACCCTATCTAATATGAGCAGGTGCTCTACTTAACATAAAATGAGATATAACTGAGTTGACAAACCATGAAAATGACTATTTCATTTTTCATATAAATAAACTGCCTTAAGGAACTTTACTAGGCAAGAAGCTTTCATAGGAAATTTCTTCAAAAAAGGGTTCAGATTTATGGGAATATTAGAATTACATTTCATTTAACAATTAAAATAATAATCATAAACCATGCTTTGAGAAACACCATATAATAACAGGCAAATTATTTCATTATACTCTTTTTTTTGAGACAGTCTCACTCTGTTGCCCAGGCTGGAGTGCAGTGGTGTGATCTCAATTCACTGCAACCTCCACCTCCCAGGTTCAAGGTGACCTCAAGACATTTGCCTGCCTCAGCCTCCGAAAGTGATGGGATTACAGGTGTGAGCCACCATGTCTGGCTGCATTATATTCTTTTTATATAAATTTTTAAAAATCTTTTTACAGTATTTATCAAGCAAATAAGACTAAGTGGAATGAAGAAAATACCAATACTAAAAATGACAATTATACTTGTCAATTTTATTTCTTGTTTTCATTAAATATATACGATTTTAAAGTTATGAACATTAGTTTATATTCCTTAAAAATTACAATTTTCGGCTAGGCGAAGTGGTTTACATCTGTAATCCCAGCACTTTGAAAGACCAAGGCAGGTGAATCACCTGAGGTCAGGAATTTGAGATTAGCATAGCTAATACGGTGAAACCTCATGTCTACTAAAAATACAAAAATTAGATGGGTATGGTGGCAGGACCCTGTAATCTCGGCTACTTGGGAGGCTGAGGCAGGAGAATTTCTTGAATTTGAGAGGTGGAGGTTGCAGTGAGTTGAGATCACACCACTGCACTCTAGCCTGGGTGACAGAGAGAGACTCTGTCTCAAAACAAACAAACAAACAAACAAACAAAAAAAACCACACAATTTTCCATCATGAGAAATACAGTGCATGTTCTCTAAGACTAAATAATCTTGAAGGTCTTTTTCAACCTTACCTAATCCTTGATTCCACAATTTAGGTAGCAACACTTATTTTTAAAGTGTGTAATAATGACGGATATCTAGAACTTCAAGAAACAAAGATTTTCTTTATTTTGTATGATAAAGTAAAATCCATCCTCATTTTGCAAAGAAAGATAGGTTAAGCTTTTGGAAGAAAAGCAGGTCAATCAGATTATAATTAGCTCTAATTAACCTTCCCAAGAGCTTTCAACTTTTTTTACCTGCAGCTGCCTCACTCTCCAAAAGGTGCAAAATTGATTTCTGCCTCTGACCATCAAAGAAAATCAAAGAAACAATTTTCAATCTTCTTTATAAACAGAAGTCCCTAATCAAGGACAGATATAAAAATACACCTAATTGATAAATTTTATCATATGAAAATTGTTCACTATATAAATATCAGTTATAACCCTCTTTGAAAAATATATTTAACCCTGAACAAGTATTTTCTGGTTTAATGAAGACTGACAAAGAAAAAAAAAAAAAACAAGAAAAAAAAACTTTCCTAATTCTCCAATTCTGGTTACACAAAAGGGAAAATTTATAGTATTGGAAATTTCCTTTCATAATTGAAGATTAAACTCTTTTCATTGAAAAATGGTACACTTCAAAAGCAACTTTTGGGGTATTAAACTTTAGAATTCATCTGAAATTTGGGATTTAAGGGAGATCTGGTCTTTAAAACATAAAAATATTCCTTCCAAATTAACCTTTAGAGATTTAATTAAATTGGAATCAAAATTTCATCAAATTTTGTTTTGGAGGAACTTGACCAAGAATTCTAAATTCAAAGCTAGACATAACAAGAGCTAAATAAAAAGATTCTTAAGTTGATGTCGATGAATAAATCAGTGAAAACTGGTAAGCAAATTTTGAAACTACAAGAAATAAAGAAAGAAACAAGAGGAAACACGGCCCAAGAATTTAAGGCTTTCATAAAGCAGCAATAGTTGGTACTGGCCAAAGAGGAGTTAGATAAAACAGTCATTTACCTAATAAATATGTATTGAAAAAGCAACTAGAAAGACCAGATAGCCCCACACAGACTCTATATTATGTAAGAATTTAATCTATGACAATGGTGATAACACAAAAGAAAAGTGGTTGCAACAACTATTTGGAAAAACAGTGTAAAGTGTAGACCCTCATCTCATACCATATGTCTAACAAAATAATTTCTTAGATGAATTAAAGATATTACAGGGATGTGCATAAATATATATCTGAAATATGGCTAGGAATGAACTTAAAGTTATAAAAAAGGAAAAATCATAAAGGCAAAGGTTTGACAACACAAAAACACTTATGTTTAAAAACTTCAAAAAAAAAATCAGACTGTAATCCCAGCACTTTGGGAGGCTGAGGCGGGTGGATCACAAGGTCAGGAGTTCGAGACCAGCCTGACCAACATGGTGAAACCCTGTCTCTACTAAAAGTACAAAAATTAGCCAGGCATGGTGGTGTGTGCCTGTAATCCCAGTTACTCAGGAGGCTGAGGCAGGAGAAACGCTTGAACCTAGGAGCTGGAGGTTGCAGTGAGCCAAGATCATGCCACTGCACTCCAGTCTGGGCGACACAGCAAGACTCCATCTCTAACAAACAAACATTAGAAAGGCAATTTGTAGACAGAGGGAAATATGTGCCCCAGAATTGGCAGAAATAGGGTTAATAACTACAGCGTAAAGAGATCTTATAATTACAGTAGTGAAAGGGGAAAAACAGTGATTAAGAATATGAGAGGAGGAAAGAGGAAAAAGCAGTGGTGGGAAGGGGACACAGACAAGATAAAGGGCACGTGGCAGGGGCAGCAGAATACCACTAGCAACCACATTAGGAAATCAGCTGCCTTCAATACTGAAGAACTGCGATGAAGTTCACAATTTAATTTCAAATCCATGGTTACAGACAATCTTTGATATCTAATATGGATGACAGTTAATCAAAGTAATATTTTCAAACAGAGTGATTTATTTATGTGGGATTAGGCATGACTAGAGAAGTCTTGTTTTTAACTCTAAAATAGCTTGTGAATAAATCATTTAACACAATGTCATGAGTCCCATACTGAAGTAAGGGACAGAAAGTGTTTCTCACATAGTAAACTGCCAAGATAAGAGTTTTACAGTATCAACTGCCTTATCACTACTTCCTCCTTGGGTAAAATTTACTAGTTTGTCAGCCAAATTAATTTATATTGCTCTAACATTAAGAAATGCAAAATGTTCAGCTTCTAAGTAGTTGTTTAAAATATACTTTCAAAGATGTTCTTAGCAACTGAATAATGGAATTTTAGTGATGCGTATTTGTTTGTTTCTAGTAAAGCAAAGAAAATTATGGGGACTAATGCCTACTTTTCTATATAGATATGCCTCTAACAACTCACCAGCGACAGGGCACCTATTATGAAATGCTTTCTAGAAAGTGATGATTTGGCTCTATTTTTATTTTTCCTTACTAGATTGAGAGCTCCTTGTAGAACTGTATGTTTAGCATTCACAATGACTCCATATAAAGCATGCATTTAAAAATGTTTCTTAAATTCTCTTACCAAGTCTCCCTTATAAGTTACTACAGGGCTATGTGAAACAATTGATGATAAAGCATGACATGTGATCCCTAAATAGCCAGAAAATAAGTGACTCACAGTATGGAACCTAGAACTTTAACAGCATTAGTTCTAAATAGGCCAACCTACTGTAGGCAATAATCAAATGAACTGGAAGGTTCCTATGAAGAACTGCAGAATCTTCCAACATTGAAAATTCTGTGATTCTAAATTGAGTTCCATATTATAAATAGGATAATAAAATTTATCTTAGAATCATTAAGATGGTAAGATCTTTTCTACAATTAAAAAGACCAACAACTATTTGGAAATGATAATTTTGAAATAGACACTTTTGTCTGTCAATGCTTGCTTAGAAGGCTACATTCACCTCTAATGAATCACTAGGTACAGTTGGTATCTGTGCAAACAGGAATGCCAGCTGGGCTGTCCAAAAGCTATGTGCTGGTGTTCCTTCTCCAAGCTCACTGTCTTCACCTTAGGCAGTTTCTTGGGCAGAGTCTAATGGTGGAGAATACAGGAGTCACTTTCTGAATCACAAAAAAGGAATTAGTGTAAAAAAAATCCCATTAAGTTTGTTTAATGAGTTTCTTCAACCAGATTGCTGTCTATCACTATAAGAGCTTTATAACTTCTTTTCTCAAAGAGATTTTTAAAAATCTTTTTAAAAAGCCTTTTCCAACTTCCAGGTACACCAATCAAAGCTCATCATCATTGGTCATTAGAGAAATGCAAATCAAAACCACAATGAGATACCATCTCACGCCAGTTAGAATGGTGATCATTAAAAAGTCAGGAAACAACAGATGCTGGAGAGGATGTGGAGAAATAGGAATGCTTTTACACTGTTGGTGGGAGTGTAAATTAGTTCAACCATTGTGGAAGAGAGTGTGGAGATTTCTCAAGGATCTAGAACCAGAAATACCATTTGACCTAGCAATCTCATTACTGGTTATATACCTGAAGGATTATAAATCATTCTACTATAAAGACACATGCACACATATGTTTACTGCAGCACTATTCACAATAGCAAAGACTTGGAACCAACCCAAATGCCCATCAATGATAGACTGGATTAAGAAAATGTGGCAAATATACACCAGGGAATACTATGCAGCCATAAAAAAGGAAGAGTGCGTGTCCTTTGAAGGGACATGGGTGAAGCTGGAAACCATCATTCTCAGCAAACTAACACAGGAACAGAAAACCAAACACTGTATGTTCTCACTTGTAAATGGGAATTGAACAGTGAGAACACATGAACACAGAAAGGGGAACATCACACACTGGGACCTGTCTGGGGATCGAGGGCGAGGGGAGGGATAGCATTAGGAGAAATACCTAACACAGATGAAGGGTTGATGGGTGCAGCAAAGCACCATGGCATGTGTATACCTATGTAACTAACCTGCACCTTCTGCACATGCATCCCAGAACTTAAAGTATATATTTAAAAAAAAAAAAAAAAAAAGCCTTTTAAGATAATTGTAGAGATGGAGTCATGATTTGTTGCTCAGGCTGATCTTGACCTCCTGGTCTCAAGCAATCCTCCTGCTTTGGCCTCCTAAAGTGTTGGGATTACAGGCATGTATAGGAGAATGTACTCTTTATCCAATCTCCCCCAGCAGTTACATCTTGCATGACTGTAATAGACTATCACACCTAGGAAACTGACATGGATACAATCCACCAACTTTATTTAGATTTAACCAGTTTTAAATGCACTCATCAGTAAGAAGGAACAACCTAGAATCTAGATGAATCCCAAGGGAATTATTGCTAAGTAAAAAGAATCAATCCCAAAAAATGACATACTGTATAATTTCATTTATACAATATTCTTGAAATGACAACATTATGGAGATATAGAATAGATTAGTGTTTGCCAGGTGTTAGGGGAGCAGGTAGGATGTGGCTGTGGTTACAAAAGAATAGCATAAAGGATCCGTGTACAGAGGGTTTTTGATAGAAAATAAAAGTTGACATTCTGAGGCCACAGTGACTATCTGAAATGGAAACAGGAACATTTTACTACAGCATGCTTTTAGAACAGAAAAGACTGACAAATATATGTATTTTTCTTCTTTTTCCCTCTGAAGATGAGATAGCATCTTAAAACACCTACTAGTGCTATATGAAAAGCTAGTAAAAATTTAGATCACTAAAGAGAAAAAAGAGTGAGAAATCCTATCAATTCTAAAAATTAGAGGCTTTACTGCTTTTTAAATAAATACACAAACAATCTTTAAAAGTGTGAAAATGTGAAAAGTACTTTAGGAATCACTTATTATTGTTGTTCCTTTTAAAGATATATTTAATTTGTTGCTTCATCTGAAAACTAAGATAGCTCACATGTCAGCTGCACTAGCTGTTACATCATGTTCAACCTCAATTGTCCACAGAGAATCCTGTGTTGATTTGACCTTACATTTCTGCCTCAGGACTTCACGCTCTCCTCAAGAACTGAACCAACCTTTACACAGGTGAGGCCAACTACAACTGGGCTTATCTGAACCTAGAGAATATGCCAAATGCTTAAGATCCCACGTTTCTTTAGGGCAAAGACTGGTTCAGACAAGCTAAATATTTTGGCTTTGGACTGTTCACCAATTCATTGCTGCCTTAGGTCATAATACTATGCTGAAAGAAACTTTAAAAACAATGTAAGTGTGAGAGTAGGCTTTAGAAAGCTGTTGATCAAAGGAAGTTGCTAAAAGAGTGGCCCATGCCTGTTAAAAATTGTTAGAACTTGAAGAAAAAATAACAACAATTTCATGGGAAATTGTGCTCATGATTTTAAACTTAAGTTCGGTTATTCTGTAAGACATAAAAACTCAAAAAAAAAAAAAAAAACTTGAGTTTTAGAGAACAGTACAGCTAATTCTTTTCAAAACAGTGAGTAGGTATTCTGGTAGCTATCCCTGATTGAATAAAACAACGAAGGTGATCCTTCCAGTGAAAAATGAGCCCTTCACATCCTGTTTTAATAATTAGGTTATCTACATGTTTAAGGAATTCACATGGGATGATCATTAGTACTGTACTAGCTTGGTGTAAAGATCTTCAAAAGGATATCAAAGGAAAGAAACTGCCAAATTTCACATAATTTAAGTTTCTAGTTTTCAAAAATTTTTAAGAGAAGAGTTATACACACTCTGTAATTTTTAAAGACTCATTTATTGTGAAAAAAGAAATCAATCTTTGGAAAAATGGAAAGGTATTTTCACTAAAGCATAGGTACTCTTTCATTAACAATAGGTCTGTATCATCAAAATCCTTTTAACAAAGTAATACCAGTCTATATACATAAGAAAAGCTGAATAGTACCCATGGCCAACATATTTTAAAATTGGATACTTTTAGGGTTGATTTTGGGTAGTCTACTTTTTTTTATGGTGTTTGTTTATGAAATGAATGGTGTTTCAGTATGTATGCATGTGGGTTTGTATACGCAGATGTATACATGTATTTTTAATTATTTTTGTTTAAACTGGAAACTATACACTAAGTACTACTCTGAATTCACACATTTTTACCCTCAATCTCATTTGTCTTATTTTGTTGATTGCATCATTACAGCCTCTCAGTCACTAAATTACAAAGCCTTGACTGTTGTCTCTCCTTATTACTGCACATTCTATCACTGTTATATCGGGTTGACTTTATCCTCATGGTGTCTTTTGCATAGACCTTTTTGGTATATTACTATTTATGATTACCCAGTTAAATCCTCCATTGCCTATTGCCTGGACAAGGGCTTCTCAAATTTTAAGGTGCAAACAGATCATCTGAAGACTTACTAAGTGCAGAGTCAGATTCTATAGATCTGGAATGAGACCTGAGACTTTGCATTTCTAAGTTCCTGATTGCTCTCCTGTTGCTGACCACTCTGAGTAGAAAGGATGTAGAGTTCTACATCAGCATTTCTAATCACAGTAGCCACTAGTTGTATGTGGCTACTGAGCACCTGAAATATAGCTAGTTGACTAAGGAACTAAATTTTAAATTTTTAATTTAATTTTAATTAGTTTGTATTTAAGTTTAAAAACTCAAGTAATGTAAGTTTTTTCACAAATAAGACTGTATTGTTTTGGCACAACTAAGATATTAAGATATTTATTTAAGATATTATTTTTAAGATTTAATATATTACTGTTGAACTGTAATGTCTGTGTCAGGCACATGAGTCATTTGAGTAGTATACATAAACGCATAACTGATGTGGTCAGTGTCAAAAATTATTTAATTATAAATCTTTTTTTACAACTAATATGTATACACAGTAGGTTTATCTGAATATTTTATGCAATCAGCATGAGTTACAATGATACCTAGGTAAATCATATTAGTAATTAAATTAAAATACTTATTTTTATTAGGCTATAATTATTTTTTCTATTTAGTAAAAATTTGTCCATAAAATAAGTATGGACAAAATTAAATTTAAATTAAAAGTGAAGACATACTACTGATGTAGAATAAAATGGAGATAAATTAGCTAGTAATATTACTGGAACAATGCAATTGCAATTTGCAAATAGTGTGTCTACTGTATAAGAGAATTCTGAAATATATAAAAAGTGAGCAATATTAATAGTCATTTTTGCAGATTAACGGTGAATTTGATAAGAAGTTTCCTATTAGCAGTAAAAAAAATCAATAAAGTTAGTCACCAGAAGTAAATGTCCAACATTTGTAACTATAAAATTGCTAGAATTTTTGCACAAAAAAGAAAACCATTTTTAGATTGAGATAGTAATTTCAGTTATGACAAAACTACTGGGAAACATACTTTATAAAAAATGGAGGACATTCAATTAAGTAATAAAACAAATGCCCATCAACGATAAGAACTTCCTAAGAATATCAACGATCAATTGATTAAAATAGCTTTCAGTGGGCCATATCCTACAAGAGACACTACCAAATTCATACTTCAGGCATGTACTGCCTCAAAGGGCGTCCAAACTTATAAAATGTTGTTGATTTGCAGCCTAAAAAAATCAAACTTGCAGTGTAGATATCTTTAACTCTTTTATATCTGTCAAAAAAGACTTTCAGGTAGATACTAAAAAACAAATTTTCATGATGATAAATGGGGCTCCAGCTATATTGCATAAAAAATTTAGATTTATGAATCCCATCAACAAGTGGGTGAAGGATATGAACAGACACTTCTCAAAAGAAGGCATTTATGTGGCCAACAAACATGAACAAAGCCTCATCATCATTGGTCATCAGAGAAACGCAAATCAAAACCACAATGAGATACTATCTCACGCCAGTTAGAATGGCGATCATTAAAAAATCAGGAAACAACGGATGCTGGAGAGGATGTGGAGAAATAGGAATGCTTTTACACTGTTGGTGGGAATGTAAATTAGTTCAACCATTGTGGAAGACAGTGTGGTGATTCCTCAAGGATCTAGAACTAGAAATACCATTTGGCCCAGCAATCCTCTTACTGTGTATATAACCAAAGGATTATAAATCATTCTACTATAAAAACACATGTACACGTATGTTTATTGTGGCACTGTTCATAATGGCAAAGACTTGGAACCAACCCAAATGCCCATCAATGATAGACTGGCTAAAGAAAATGTGGCATATATACACCATGGAATTCTATGCAGCCATAAAAAAGAAAAGACTTCATGTCCTTTGCAGATACACGGATGAAGCTGGAAACCATCATTCTCAGCAAACTAACACAGGAACAGAAAACCAAATACTGCATGTTCTCACTCTTTAGTGAGAGCTGAACAATGAGAACACATGTATACAGGGAGGGGAACATCACACACTGGGGCCTGTCAGGAGATGGAGCAAGGGGAGGGAGAGCATAAGGATAATACCTAAAGCATGTGAGGCTTAAAACCTAGATGTTGGGTTGATAGGTGCAGCAAACCGCCATGGGACAGGTATACCTATGTAATAAACCTGCACGTTCTGCACATGTACCCCGGAACTCAAAGTAAAATTAAAAACAACAACAAAATTTGAATTCATTGATTTTCAAAGAAGAAAGAGGCTGCTTTATTGTTTTATTCCACTGTATGATACATATTGAAAATATTTGTGCTCAGTTTTCTCAAGCTGGTTTTATGACAAGCATCATAGATACAGTTGCTAACACTGTTTAGTATATGCACGTAAATTCTATGAGTCATCAGTAGTTGATAAAACTGTTAAAAGAAAAAAGGAAGACAATACATTTTCTGATGCTGTTATTTGCCAACACTTTTTGGCTGAGATATGAAAGAGATTTACAAAGATTTTCTGTACTTTTAACTCCAATTGAAGGTTTTCTTAAACAAAAGGAATGTGCATCTAATATTCAGTAACCAGACAAAAGAAAATGGCAGTGTGATTTACATTTTCTCATTAATATCACAGTGCATGTAAATGAGTTAAACTACAAACTACAAGGAAAAGGAAAGTTTGTTTATGAAGCTAGATAAGTATAAGAATTTATAGTGAAATTGAACCTTTTCATAATATAAATAAAAAATAATGATTTTACCTATTTTTCTACTATAAGGTAATATGTAGATCTCAATTATTGATAGTGTTACATAAATTGGCTATGAAAACTGAAAAAATTTTGAAGTGTGCGTTCTTCATACTGCCAAATTTAGAGTTGCTTTCATTATATGTAACACTCCTTGAATTTGATGCTAATATTTTTTGTAGAGTTGGGGGTTCTCCATGTTGCCCAGGCTGGAATGAACTCCTGGGCTCAAGTGATCTGCCTGCCTTGGCCTCCCAAAGTTTTGAGATTACAGGCATGAGCCACTGGGGTTGGCCAGTTTTTTTGTTTGTTTTTGCGACAGGTTCTTCCTCTGTTGCCCAGGCTGGAGTGCATGGCCCACTGCAGCCTCCATCTCCCAGGCTTGAATTTTATGCTAATAATACTGAGCTGACAAGAATTAGTGAAGGTACTTAACAGATGTAGCTTTAAAAAGATCTTGCTTAAAAACAAATTCCTCTTAAAAAATAAAATAGTTTTGTTAGTGTGGATATAAATATTAAAGAGAAAAAGATTTTTGGTGTTCAGTTCAGTTATCAGAAACTTTTAAAATAAGTTTGGAACAATTTGAGTATGTGAATTCACTTTTTCAACTGTAAATTTTATTAAATCTAAACACAGATCCAATATTTCCATTGAAAATTCACTGTAAAAATTAAGATGTGCTCTAAATTTAAAAAACACTAGATTTCAAAGATATAGTATAAAAAAAGGTAAAAATATCTCATAATGAATTTTAAATTATTGCATGCTAAAGTAATATTTTAGATAAATCCAACTAAATAAAACATATTAAAATTAATGTTACCTGTTTCTTTTTACTTTTTAAAAAAATGTGGCTGTTAGAAAATATAGCAATATATCATGGTTTTCATTATATTTCTAAGGGACATTGCTGTTCTAGACTATTACGACAGCCTTTTATCTGATCTTTGGTTACTTCCCAACTTGCTGTCAGTTTAACCTTAAAGTATATCCTTCATTTATCCCTTCATCCATTCACCAAATGTTTGAGTACCTAATAACAGCTATTATTGTAAGATAAATCAGAGAACAAATCCAAGATAGCTGTCTTCATGAAGCTTACCCTTCAGATGGGGGACATAAAGAACAAAACGTAAGTAAATTATTTAAGATGTAAGATAGTAATCAGTTATACTAAAAGAAACTCTTCCACACACAGTAAGGGTTAGAGGAATGATGGTGCAAAGAGACCAGATGAGCTGGAGAATGAGTAGAGGGGTGGAGGGGAGAAGTGTGGAAAGAGCTGAGGTACTTTAAAAGGAGTGTTAGGGTGGGGAAAGGACAGCAGGTCATGTAGGCCCTCATAGGCTTTAACAATTACTTGGAGGTTTCTACTTGCAGCATTTCCAGCTTACTTTGACTGAGACAGAAAGTCCTGGAGAATTCTACATGCAGTTTTAAAACAATATTTCTGGCTGCTTTGTTCAGACTACACAGTATGGGAGTGAGGCAGTGTAAAAATAGGCTGATCTGGTAGGAAGCTGTAATAGTAATACGGGCGGGACTTGATGGCGGCTTAGACCACTGATGGAAGTGGTGAAAAGTGGCAAAATTCTGTGATTTCCAAAAAGTAGGCCCAACTGGCCGGGTGCAGTGGCTCATGCCTGTAATCCCAGCACTTTGGGAGGCCGAGGCGGGTGGATCACGAGGTCAGGAGATCGAGACCATCCTGGCTAACACGGTGAAACCCCGTCTCTACTAAAAATACAAAAAAATTAGCCAGGCGTGGTGGCGGGTGCCTGTAGTCCCAGCTACTCGGGAGGCTGAGGCAGGAGAATGGCGTCAACCCGGGAAGTGGAGCTTGCAGTGAGCCGAGATCGTACCACTGCACTCCAGCTTGGGCGACAGAGCAAGACTCCGTCTCAAAAAAAAAAAAAAAAAAGGTAGGCCCAACAAATTGGTTATGGAGTATGAAAGAAAGAGTGGGGTCAGATTATGTGTGGAGACAGTTGTTTACTTTTCTCTCTTTGTTAAATATTTTAAATGGCAGTCCTTTAAGATCTTAGGCTGGTATTCAACTGTTTATATGTGTAGGCCCCAACACACCCACCCAAATGTCATTTCCTAACAGATTCATCTTTCCATGTTTCCCTTATGTTCCTGGGCCTTTGATAATGATGTTGATAAAAGAATACATGTCAAAACTAGTATTCAAAATTATATTCCTGACAGGTTTAGGCTCTTAAATTCTCAAGTCCTGTGAAAAAATTATAAGGTAGATATTATTAACACTTTTTCAGACATGCCGACAGAAATATGTTAACAAATAAAGTTAGCATAGAAAAGGTCTATTTTGACCCCAAACACAAGCAAATTTCCCCTTTTTTGCCATGATTTTCATGCTGTTTTCTCAGTCTGAAATGCTCTCCCTTTCTGTGTCTGGGTCAGCTGACATGCCACCTTATCTATGAAAAGTCCCCTTATGCCCTCAGTTAAAATTACATTTTCCTCCTCTTTATTAAATAGTTAATACAAATCATTTCCAGCTCTTAATATTTCTGCTTCTATTATTTATAATAATATTTGTTGAGTGGTATGTGCTATACACATTATCATCTATGTATATTATCTTAATACTTCTAATGTTATTGTGAAGGATCCTATTATCAACCCTATTTTACAGATGAGGAAGCTAAGACCCATAAAGGTGAAGTAGTTTGATAAAGGTCAAAAGCTAGCAAGAGGCAGGGTCAGGGTATAAACTAAAATGGTGTAACTCCAAACCCCGTTATCTACTGCACTTATCCTTAGGCCAATTCACTGTTTTTTTGTTTTTGCTTTGTTTTTGAGATTGCATATCACTCTGTTACCCAGGCTGGAGTGCAGTGGTGTAGTCTCAGCTCACTGTAACCTCCACCTCCCAGGTTAGAGCAAATCTTGTGCCTCAGCCTCCCGAGTAGCTGTGATGACAGGCATGCACTACCCTGTCCGGCTAATTTTTTTGTATTTTTAGTAGAGATGGGGTTTCGCCATGTTGGCCAGGCTGGTTTTGAACTCCTGACCTCAAGTGATTCGCCTACCTTGGCCTTCCAAAATGCTGGGATCACAGGCGCGAGCCACCGTGCCTGGCTAATTCACTGTAAACCACATAAGATTCTCTCTTTTATTTATATATTTTTTCATATATTCATTTTTTGTCTTATTAAATTCTAATACAAATTAGCCCTAGATTACTTATTCCTGCAGACAGGACCTTTCTTAATAACAGAAACTAATCCTTTCACAGAAATAAATACAGGAGGGCCTCATGTGGAAAAAGTAGGTACTGCTAGAAAAAGAAAAAAAAACAACTACTGTTTTTCTTTAGATTCACGTCTTACATCAGCCTTTAATATAATTATTATTTAATCAATCATGGTTGATATTCTAAAGATTATATATTCCTAGCCTTTAGGAGAAAAGAAAATTTAAAGTTAGGAGAAAACTCCCCTAATTTATTCTACATACAAAAACTAACTAGAAAGATTTGTAAATGTCCATTTTCAGGATGCAAACACTAAAATGTAAAAAGATCTGGCCATACAAACTCATGGAGGTATAAAAGATACAGAATGAAAAGCACTAAAAAGTCATATCAATTAAAGTACAAAAATATTTAATAAAATGAGGGTCTGAAAATTGGCCCCGAAATAGAGGACTTTAAAAAAACCTGACTTTGGAAATAATTTCAAATATTCAGTTGAGCTCATATCCTTTACCCAGATTTATCTAATTCCCCAGGTTCATCCTTTTGCCAACATGTTCCTGAGTGAGAAACAATATATTCTTGTAAGCCACTGATAGTAAGTGGTTGCGGCTGAGATTTTACATGTTCTCAATCTCTCTCATATATGTAAAAGTTAAACATAATGCAATTACATATATGTGTATAAATAATACACATATGTATATATAAATATACATGCACTTTTTTAACCATCTGAGGGTAAGTTATATACATCATGGTCCTTTATCCCTAAAAACTCCAATATTTCCTATGAATAAGGATATTCTCTTATATAACCATATATTTCCTAAGAATAAGGATATTCTTTTATATAACCACAGTACAGTTAACAAATTTAGGAAGTTTAACATCAATTCAATGCTTTAATCTACCATCTGTATTCCAATTTTGTCAACTGACCCAATAATGTCCTTTATAGCATTTTTCCCATTCCGGTACAGGATCCAGTCTGGAGTCAGATGCTGTATTTAGTTTTCACGTCTCTTTAGCATCTTTTAATCTGTAAACTTCTATTATCTTTGCTTTTTTAAAGAAAATATCATTGACATTTCTAAAGAATACAACCCATACACACACACACACACACACACACACACACGTCATACACGTCTTTTTTTTTTTTTTTTTTTTAAACGAAACTTTCTCTCATTTTGAGCTTGCCTGACATCTCTTCATGGTTAGATTCAGGTTACACATTCTCAGCCAGAAAACTACACAGGTGATGTTGTAGTCATTTTTTGGGCGTCACATTTGGAGTCACACAATGCCCATATGTTCTTCATTGGGATATCAATATTTAGCACCAGTCAAGGTGTTTTCTGATTCCTCCACTATATAATTGCTATTTTATCCCCTTGCAATTAATAAGCAGTTTGTGGAGAGATACTTTAAAACCATGGAAATATTCTGCTCTTCATCAAAAATTTCCCCTAAATTTAGCATTGAATGATTTGTGCCTATCAAGTCTTTACTAAAATAGATGTAAAATGCTGATTTCCAAAACTAGCAGCTTCTCTGCAATTACCAGTCAGTATTCAACATCCTACTATGAGCAAAAGTACTCCTTTCTCCCTATTAATTAATCAATTTACTAATGATACCATGAATTACGATTTCTTCTATAGTCTGCAATACATTACTGTACTAAATTATTTTGTACTCAAGTTCTTCCATATTTGGCCAGTGGAAGCCCCTTCAAGCTAGTTCCTTGTGATATGCCCCCGTCATTTTGAACATGTCCTTATTTTCTGACATATTAAGATATTCCAAGCTTATATTTTACTTACCCTTCCTTGTTTCAAAAAATTAGTCATTTCTCTGAGTAGCCTGAGTTTCTTTTAGTGGGGAGTGGTATCTGGACACTTAGATATAGTAATGTGCTCACTGTTATTAGGGTGTCTGTTTCTTAGTCCTTTAAGTTGACAGAGCTAGGGAAAATATACATATACAGATGGTCCCTGACTTATGATGGTTTGACTTAATGTTTTTTTGACTTTATAATAGACTTACTGGGGTATTAAACACATTTTCTACTTATGATATTTTCAACTTGGATTGGATGTATCAGGACATAACCCTATTGTGTTGAGGAACATTTGTATATATACACACGCATATATATAATACAGATGTGTACATACACGTTCATATGCACATACATATATAAGAAATGATGTATTCACAATGATACATCCAATTCAAGCCCATCCCACAGGGTTCTTTCCTTCTTTCTTTTTCCTTTTAAGAGACAAGGTGTTACTATATTGGCCTGGCTGGAATACAGTGGCTAGCCACAGGCACCATAATAGCATACTGTGGCTTCAAACCATCCTCCCACTTCAGTCTCCCAAATGGCTGGAACTATAGATGCATACCACCACACCCAACTCAGGGTCCTTTCTTGACTTCATTCATTCTATTTTGTCTTTTCTTTTTCATTGAGATTCTGCTTCTCAATAACAATCAACACATTTGCTAAGACCTATAAAGCATCTAAAATTGTTTCAGAACTGCTTTGCTCCATCACTAAAACAACAAAACAAAAAACATACCAAAAAAAAAAAAAAGGTTTAGGACTTGTATGAAATTCCTTCCCAACTCAATTCCGTCCAGACAAAACACTGAACGCAAACACTGTATTCACTAGTTACTTGAATTGGTTCTATGTTTTTTTTTTTTTCCTTATCATAATTATGGTATTCATTTGAAATACAATTAGATTCATTTTCTGCAGTACACTTGCAGTTTTAGGTTTATTTTCCCCTTTCCATCTTAATTTTTAATATATTTTTTGAATGAGTAGAATATTAACATGTACACAAAAGTAAATATTACATGATAATGTATTCTTAGAGAGGTGTCACTCTTTCTTGTATCTTAACATGCATGTCTACCCATGTTGTAGGTAATTAATTTCATTGCTGTGTAGTTTATCCCTCCTTTGATTTCTTTTACAAAAATAAGCAGCTATATTTTTAATTTTCCTTGTTCATAAAACATACAGAAAGGAGTGACACCTCTCTAAGAATATCATTTTATGCCCAGTGCAGTGGCTCACACCTGTAATCCAGCAATTTGAGAGGATGAGGCAGGCAGATCACCTGAGGTCAGGAGTTCAAAACCAGCCTGGCCCACATGGCAAAACCGTGTCTCTACTAAAAATACAAAAATTAGCTGGGTATGGTGGTGCGCACCTGTAATCCCAGCTGCTCGGGAGGCTGAGGCAGAAGAATCGCTTGAACCCAGGAGGTGGAGGTTGCAGTGAGCTGAGATCGTGCCCCTGCACTACAGCCTGGGTGACAGAGCAAGAAACAAAAACAAACAAAAGAATACCATTTCATGTAATTTTTACTTCTTACTTCTAGGTACATGTTAATATTCTGCTTCTCTTCCAGGAGTAGCAACTTGTCTGATGATGTTCAATCTCCAATTCCTTTGGTAGCTGCTTATTATTAAATGTTTAGGTTCTGGAGTTATTTTTTATTGGGGGATGTCGTCTGTCAGAGTCTTATTCCATAATTTCTTAGATGGTTTGATTTAATGATTTTAGAAGCTAGGAGTTCGATGATAGTATAGATTTAACTCGCATTTCTTTTATTATGAGAGAAAGAGATTGAGTATCTTTTCATTTGTTTAAGGGACATTTTTACAGCTTTTTTGATGAATTATCTGTTCAGGTCTTTTGCCTATTTTTCTATATAGTTTTGGTTTCTCTTCAACTATTAAAACTTCTAATTGGTTATTATTTGTGTATATGGATGCAATTTAGTTTTGCATATTAATTTTATATCTTGCTAGCTTATCAACTTACTGAGTTACTTTTATCACTCTCTAGGGTATTCCAGATTACTACTATATCATCTGCAAAAAGAGACAGCTGTATTTTTTCTTTTCCAAGTCATATGCCTCTAATTTATCTTCTTTTTTGTGTTATTTTTATTAAGTTTATACACTGACGCTATACTTGCTTCATGAAAAGAATTTGGAAATTTTCTTTCATTTTTTACACTCTGAAGCAATTTATATAGCTTTAAGACTGTCAGAGGTTTGGTTAAATTTCTCTGTGAAGCCATCTTGCCGGGTCCTTTTATCTAGTAGTTTCTTGATAACTTACTTTATCTCTTCTACATAAAATGGCCTTTTAGGCTTTCTATCTTTACTCTGGTCAGTTTTGGCAAACTACATTTTTAAAAAAAATTTTTTAAAAAATAGGTGAGTCGATCTTATTCATGTTAAGATAATCATTATGTTTTGTCGTGGTTCTATCAAATTGTCTTATGTTGAAATTCTTGTGTATATTTACTGCATTTCTTTGTGTGTCCTTTTTACTTAAAAAATTCTTTTTGGGCCGGGCGCGGTGGCTCAAGCCTGTAATCCCAGCACTTTGGGAGGCCGAGACGGGTGTATCACGAGGTCAGGAGATCGAGACCATCCTGGCTAACACGGTGAAACCCCGTCTCTACTAAAAAATACAAAAAAAAAAAAAAAAACTAGCCGGGCGAGGTGGAGGGCGCCTGTAGTCCCAGCTACTCGGGAGACTGAGGTAGGAGAATGGCGTAAACCCGGGAGGCGGCGCTTGCAGTGAGCTGAGATGCAGCCACTGCACTCCAGCCTGGGTGACAGAGTGAGACTCCGTCTCAAAAAAAAAAAAAACAAAAACAAAAAATTCTTTTTGGTGTTTATGAAGGTTTGTATTTTCATTCTATAGGTTATCTTTCCATTATTACTTTTTAAGTGCTTACTATCTCCTCTATTTTTACCTAATTTTTATGTGATATCAGTTTTAAATATTTGTTGACTGCTACCCTTTGCTTATATAAGAAAACGAGGTATTCTGTATTCCTCTTTTTTCTTTCTTATCCTCCCATCAAAAAATTTACATCTTTTCACTTTTGTTAACACATTTAATGTTGACGTGTTAGTTTTTTCATCCATGCACTGACTCATTTTAGTCTCACCTGTACAATAAAATATATGAAGCATTTGGAAACATTTTTCAATGTTATTTCAGGCATTTTTTAGTTGGATAAAACTCATCCTATCTGAAGGTCTTCAGGAATACCACATGTGTGTAGTATTCCCTTAGTGCTTGTATATCCCAAACTGTTTGCTATGGCCTTGATATTTTAAAAGTCAGGTTGGCTGTATACAACATTTTTGTATACTTTCTTTCTTTCCTTTAATGTTGAAAATGTTGTTCCACTATTGCCTTACTTTGCATGTTGTTTTGAGAAACCTGATGCTGGTCTAATTCTATTGCCTTCGTAAGTTACTTAATCTTTTTACTTGGAGGCATTGTGCATTTATTTTTCTCTAAAGTCTAATAATTTTACTAGAATATATTGTAGAGTAATCTTTCCAGGTCAGATTTCCCCAGTACCTATATTAGATTCAGGTCTTGTTTTAACTTTAGAAAGTTTTCTTGGATTATAGTTCTAAGTATCAGTGCTGTTCAGTTATTTTGATTGATTTCTTTAAGAAACTCTTTTACTTCTTGATTATACTTTCACTTTCCTAGTTGCTTTTCTTGTTTTTTCATTGCTTTTTCACTTGATTATATTCTTCCTAGGGCAACTTGTAATTTAGTTTTCATTTCTGATAGGATTTTGTCTCTTCCTTCTTTCCTAAGTTTTATCAACTCTCATTTCAGTTTTTCCTGATTTTTTTGGGGGGGTATCAATATCTATTATTATTATTTTTTAAGCTTCTGATTTGAGATGTGTTTTTCTTAGCCTGAAATGCTTATTTGAGGATATTCCCTTGAGTATGGAGTGTGACATTACAGTTTTCTTAAGCTTTTTGGTTAAATTGTTTTGGAAAGTTTTCATCAGGAGGAAAACTTTCATTGATATCAATCTGATTTTTTCAGTTATTTTATAATGATGGAGATAGAATTTTTGTTCTATTCTTTTTTATTTCACAGAAAAAGTTCTTAGTTCAAGAGCACTCTCTTCTGTGCAGTTTATTTAATGGATCTTGTTTTGATGGTCATAGGGTAGGGTGGGTGGATTAGTAAGTTGTGTTCGGCTTTCATTTCTATGAGATCCTTAATTTTCCCTTCTTATTTCCTTCTTTCCCATCATTGCCTAGTCTCCAAGGAATTCTATCCATTCTCTATTTATCTGGTTCTTCCTCAGAAACAATGATTCTTCAAGGCTGCCACTTCTGATTGCATTCATACCTTGAAGTCTCTTTTTTGTAGCTAGTGCTAAGAATCACCAAGTCCTGACCTATGTCCAGTATTTTGGCACTTATTGTTACATTTTCTCTTTCTGGGGTTGATTTTGTTTGTTCTTCATCTCATTCATGGTTTCTCTCTATTCTTTATTTCAGAATTTTTCAAGCCTTGCCTCCTCTGTTCTCTGTAATCCAGGTTTCAGTACAGGCAAGCTGCAGGAGTTTTGTTGGAATTATTCTTTTTCTTACTTTATTTATACATACTTTAAAGGCTGTGGTGTTTTATGTCACATAGTCATATTCAAAATATGGGTCCTGCATGGTTCTATTTGCTTTCTTTGTTGATTTTATGTTTTCTAGGGGGACTGTGTGAGGGAGATTCAAAATCAGGTGATCACTGTTGATCTCTAACAAAGTTCTCTTATTTATATTTTATTTGTCATTTGGGTTTTCATTTTATGATAATGTCATATATTTGTTTTATAGTAAGCTACCTCAAATTCTTTGAAGAATAATGCAAAGTGAAAATAAATATTTACTTTTTATTATTAACAAACAAATGTAAAAAATGCTCTGCCTTGATGGCTTTTTTGTTCTTTAGTAAAATGAAGTATGAGTAACAAAAGAAAAAAGAGAAAGAAAAAAGGGGAAATGAAAGAAAAGAAAACATAATGGAAAAGTAAGGAGATTGGTTATTTTGGTCTATGGATATCTTTCTTTCAAAGCAATTTCAAAGAGATTTTAACATTGTTTTGAGCAATAGTAGCAAGACTTTAGCATAGGTAAAGCCTCCAAAAGTGACTGCTTTTAAGATCTATGCTATTTTGTATTATATAATATGTATCAGGAAGCTCTGCAATATTATAAAGAACCACTGCTTTATTATTATACCTCATATGTTCACACACACACACACACACACACACACGTGACACATGAGCACACATATACACAATACATATACTTACTTGCTTCACATTCTGGAGCTCTTCTGTCAATTGTTTCCTTTGCTTATCTGATTCCAATAATTTTTCCTATATTTAAAAAACCACCAAATTAACAACTTGCTATGAAACTATCAACAAGTATGACTTATTAGTTCCTTGTTTCAAAGCTTATATTCCCCAAATATCAAATTGCTACAATCTGAAAATGTTGCTTCTAGTCATTTTTCCAGCTTTACATGGGGCACTTAAAAGTAATTAGTTATTTACAGTAAATTGTGATGTAAATATACTTTTTATTACCTTAATTTTGCATAATCTCAAAATGTAAGCTCAAACGGAAGCCAGTTAAGAGTACAAATGTGTAAATATTAACTGGATTTTGGTTAAGCTATCATTGCCAAAGAGATACCAAATTGAAGAGCATTATTATTACAAATTAGAATTAAAGGTCTTCGACCATACTAAAGAGGGCATATGATGAGACTGGCTCATCTCTTAATTTCCTAATTTAATTTTAGCTTATTCTTGGCAGATTATCCATGAAAAGACAGATAACACTAATGTACCCAAAATATAAAATAATAGTTATTAAGATTAACATTATGCATACAAATAAAATACCTTTGGATTTGAAATTAAGTGAAGTATATACCCTACAATGTCCAATTTTGTTAATTGTATCTTAAATAAATCCACATTTTATTGGTCAAATCAGAAATACTAAGAGTAATTTAAGAGCCATTAAATACAAACCTGAACAGAGGAATTGCTTGAACATTAAATTGAGTGGTAAAGATTCATGGCAATATTGCAATGTTTATAAGAGGCAATATCCTTTCTGGTATATTTCAGCTTATTCTTGTCTAAGAGGTGAAATGAAGGTATATGAAAATGAATGTAATATAGCAATCTAATGAATATGCCACAGGAGCCAAGAGACTGCTGGCTCCTGTGATTTTATGTTCTGGCAAGTCACCTTCACTCTTGGTGCCCTAGTTTTTTTTGTATCTGTAAATGGAAAATATATCTATTTTCCATTCACCTTTGCAAAGCAGTAGCAATGTGAATTCTGCAGAAAGGCTTCCTTAAATAAAGCCTACAACACTTTTAAAAATTATTCTTGCAAGATAAAAATTAGCTACTGACATAAAATTATCTTGGTTTCATTTTTATTTGTACTCATATTAGACATGAAGAATAGAGATGTCACAGGATAATGGAAAGTGATGAGACACCATCTAAATGCTTTATGAACTTCATTTAACAACCTCTGCTTTTATATGAATGTATAATACAAGTAAAAAAACTGAAAACAAAAACATTACCTTTAACAAAATATTTACTGCTTTGTACACTACTTTACATGGCTTCTTTAACTGGCCAGCTAATAGATAGGTTTTGAGGTAAAAGTAATTATAACATGTAAAATTTGCTTTATCTGGAATTTTTGCACCATATTCTAACCAACTGAGCTAGCTGGTTGCCAGCTTATCTGGGAGTTTAGGTTTTGTCATATTAGGGTATACTCAATTACATTTCATGAACTTTAAAGGCAAATCCTAATTTATTGAATGACTCCTCAGGAAAGTCTTATTTAAATGTTAAATTAATATGGCACAGACACTTTCAAATTAACATTCTAATAATTACTATTGATATTAAAATAAAAACAAATATATCATATCACTAAATTTAACAATGATAAACTATAAGGAAATGAAAAAGATCTGAGAGCCTCTGAAAATTCTGATAAACCACAAGTCTAATGGTTTAGGCAGAGATAAGAGAATACATAAAAAGTTATCTTATTAAGGTAACCAACATTGGGGAAGTTTTCTAAGAGAATATAAGGAAACCATTGTCAATGTATTTTTAAAACTAAATTTTTATTTTCCAGCAAAACAATTGTTAAACTAAAAAATGTGGAATGATAGTGGTTTCAAAGGTAAGAAAATAAATATATAAAATACTATTAGAGTAGTGAAATCCTCATATACTTTAGGAAGGAATGTGAATTGGCAAAACCTTTTCAAAGGGAATATGGTAACATATGCAAAATTTTAAGTGTCTATAATTTTTAATAAAGCAATTATATTTTCAGACATTTATTCTGTGTATATACTGTACAAATGCCCATAGATACATCTACAAAGCTGCTGAAGATGAAATTATTTTTAAAAACTGGAAATAGTCTAATGTCTATCAATAGGGAACTGGCTAAATAACCATTTAATTTATAGGAGAGTTATCGAGAAGAATTTGGTATATCTGTGTATATTAACCTGAAAAGCTGCCTGAGATATAATTCTTATAAAGAGAGAGAGAGAGAGAAAAAAAAAAGACGGCAAGTTATAAAAAAAAGTGTGGATGGATGAAGTGACTTACATAGAAGTGAAAATACACACATACTGGAAAAAATTTTCTTAAGGCTTTATTATTTTTTGAAGCAGTTTTGGATTCATAGCAAAATTGAGAGGAAAGTACAGAAATTTCTCACATACTCCCTGTCCCCACATATACATATATTTATTTATTTATTTTTGTTTTTCTGTTTTAAATAGTAGAGATGGGGTCCTGCTATGTTGCCCAGGCTGATATTAAACTCCTGAGCTCAAGTAATCCTCCTGCCTCAGCCTCCCAAAGTACTGCGATTACAGGTGTGAGCCATCATGCCCTGCCTATTTTTTAAAAATATAATTTTCTGTGTAGAGAAAAATCTATGAAAAGATAAATAATATATTTGCAACAATGGCTTCCTGTAGAGGTTGGAATTATAAAAACTAAGATAGCAAAAAAAATTTTCTTTCTTTTTGGTGCAAATATTTTATATTTAATAAAAAATAATTGTCAATATACTATACCTTATTTAATAAAATAATTTTAAAAATATGTTCCTATGGTGAATTAGTGGTAAATCAAGTGGTTATGTTGCTTTTCCTGAAGATTTGGAAAATATAGCTTTCTGTAAAAATTAGGATATAATTTAAATATAATATTCCTCTAAAAACAGAATGAAACCATATAAAGACAATCAAGGCTAGACATGGTGGCTCACACCTGTAATCCCAGTACTTTGAGAGGCCGAGGCAGGTGGGTCATTTGAGCCCAGGTGTTTGAGACCAGTCTGAACAAAACAGTGAGACACCATCTCTACAAAATAAAAATTAAAAAAAAAAAAAATAGCTGAGCATGGTGGCATGGACATGTTGTCCCAGCTACTTGGGAGGTTGAGGTGGGAGAATCACCTGAACCCAGGAGGTTGAGGCTACAGTGAGACGTGATTGTAGCATTGCACTCCAGCCTGGGCGACAGAGTGAGACCCTGTCTCAAAAACACAAAACAAAAAACCAAACAAACAAACAAACAAAAAAGAAGTAAAATGTTACAGTATATTTGGGATATGTGTGTTTTTTCCTCTCTTACATAATATTGTCTTAATTCCAAGTTACGTTAGCAAAACACGATGTCCCTTAAGAATAGCCCTGCACATGAAAAAAAATATATTTCCCAAAGAACTCACAGGATCCAAAACTGCCACGACTTGCTTTATTGGCTCTTCATCTAATTCTGCCCTGGCCACCAATGAGAGAGAATAAAAAGGGTAAGAAAGAACCTGAACAGAAGACATGAGCAAAAACCATTGTTCACACTAAATGTTGTACAGATAATGTGAAATATAAGTATGTAGACCAAAAAATTAATTTTCTAAAGGCTAACTGAATAAAGAATCTGATTTTTACTATTTGATATTAATATTTTTCCATTAAAAATAAAGTTAAGCCCCAATACTTCAGAATCCAATATAGGATATTTTTCTTTTTCTTTTTTTTCTGAAGAAAACATAAGGAAACTAAATTAGAGGTTACCTTAAGTGTATTTACTTCTTTAAAGGCATCATCTCTTTCACGCTTGAGCCTTTCCATTTCATCTGCTTCTAAAGAATCACAAGGAAGAAGCTGTCAACATTAAAATATAAGAGAAAAGTTGTGCATTAGATGCTAATTATGAGAGGTAACATAAAAATCCTTTTTGACTAGTCTTAGGCTTTTGTATTCTAATAACAAAATTCAGTTTCTTACGTTGGAGTCATTTGATTAGATAAAAGGGAATATTAAAGTATTAAAGCAATTTCACTCATTTAGGCTTAACTTTACATTGTTGTTACTTATTATAGAATTTTGATTTTGTTGTCACCTTTATCATTATTTTAACAATATAATTTTCCTTAAAATTCCAAATTCGAAGACTGTGTTTATAATGTCAAAAAGACTTCAGGAATTACCAACATAAACTATTCCCTAAATATATTCATTCTAATAGCATGGTATTTAAGGCTAACAAAATGCTGTACATTATAAATCAGATGGTTTACATAAGCCTAGTAAAGTATATTTATCAATTATGTATCTGGTTTTAACTAAGTGAAATGTAATGCAACAGACAAGTGGCTTAAAAAGATTCCTGCACAGAAATTGTAGATTGAAGATAATATTAATAATTTATGCACAAGTGAATAACAACAACAAAAAATAGCAGAGATGACCAGTTCTCTTATATCTAGCATGATGTCTTTGACCATCAATTATAATGTAAAAAACAACGACAGTCTAATTAGAGATAAAAATCCAAGTTTACAGCCATCTCCTATGTGGAAGCTATAACAACTAAAGAAAATAGAATTTAAAGGATTAAGTGGAGAAAGCGGTTGTTATGTAAGCATGGGCTTAAAGCAGGGCCCTTTAGATAGGTGAAGCGAATGTGGAGTAGAAAAAAAAAATAAAAATAGTTAATAATATCAATCACTTACTGGAAACTTATATGTGCAGATGTATTACTAAGGACTGTATATATTCAATATCAATCACCTTGTCTCCATTTTACAGATGAAGAAACAAGCTCAGAAATGTTAATAACTTGCCTAAGGTTTCACAGCTAACAAATGGCCATTCCAAGAGTCCCACAAATCATAGTCTCTGATTTTTACTAAAGATTCAACAAAAAACATGGTGGAATAGATGTAATAAACTCATATTTGCTTTCCAAACTCTAGAATAACAAAAGTAGGAGTTATTCTTCCTATTTGGGGAGAATTTATTTCCCTGAACATCACTGGTTCTTTTTGGTCTGTCACATTAGCTTTTGGGTATCTATGGACATTGCCAATAATTTATATGATCTACATTCTTCATGGTTCTGTTACTCTGCTCTCTCAGAAGTACTCAACACACACACTCATAAGAATTCATTCCTAATTGTTAGAATAATTTTGAACACATTTTAAAATGTAATAATATTTCCCAGAGTGTGTTCCAAAGGATATTAACAGGCTTTGTGTAAAAGCAAAATTGAGTGGTAGTGATGGTGGTAGTTGTCAATGATTTAGAAAAAATTAATCTTACTTCCTGCATGGCGTCCAACAGCCTTAATATGCCAATGAGCATTTGAATTGCCAAAAAAAAAAAAGTATAATAACTTGTCATGTTTCCTCAGTAATTTCACCATACTACAAACCCCTAACCTCTTCACCCTGTTGCCTTCATTTATTTATTTTTATACTAGCTCATGGAACTAAAGTATACAAAACACAATCTGGGAAACTCAGTGTTGCTACTCAGCATTCATATGGCCTATTCCATTTTTTCATTCTAAGAAGTGAAATAAGGAGGATTCAAAAGTTTAAATAAGGCTGGGTGCAGTGACCCAGGTCTGTAATCCCAGCACACTGGGAGGCTGAGGCTGGAGGATTGCTTGAGTCCAGGAGGTTGAGATCAGCCTGGGCAACATAATGAGACCTTGTCTCTACAAAAAGGAAACAAAATTAGCCAGACATGGCGGGGCACTCCTGTAGTTCCAGCTATTCAGGAAACTGAGGTGGGCGGGAGGTCAAGGCTGCAGTGAGCTGAGATTGCACCACTGCACTCCAGCCTGATGACAGGGTGAGACCATGTCTTTAAAAAAAAAAAAAAGTCTAACATTTTAGATACCAGAGCTAAAATAATTTATTAAGAGAAATTATAGATTGGGATTTTAGGGATGTGATAATAAACTTTTGAACTTAACATCATGGAGGTAAATCATGCATAAAAGAATCCATGGTACTATTTCGAGAGGCAAAGCCTAAATAGTCATAGAACAAACTATGAATTAAAAAAATGTTTTATGATCCCACTGCTATTTTGGACTATGCAGCAAAAACTTGCAGTCAGAGAATTGGCCATGAATGTTCCTTGTGAATTCTTTGAAAAGCCCCTTTGTGTTCAATGACTTCTTTTATACAGTTCCATTCAAATATACTTCAGCTAAGGAAGCAGCAAATGAATTGTTGTTATTTAACAGCAACAATTCCAGACAGATGCCTGTTTTCAAAATCTATCACTAGCTACTGAAATTTATATTCCTTAACCTTCCACATCTGTTTTCTGTCTGGTTCTCACAATATCATTTGTGATCCTTGGATCCCTTGAACTTTGCAACAGCTGGTAAATAACATTGTAAATCATTTCTACTCTGCTTTCTAGAATCTCCTTCTGGAGATGTCAAGAAATACATACTATAGGTCATTGGACTGTGCTGATTAGGTCTGACTTCACTTTTACTGTTGCTGCTCCATCATATTTTAAATTACTTGACTTGTATCAATTCTGGATAACTGCTATTCTGTTGTCCATATTCCTTAATCTCAATTCGTTTTAAACAGAAACAGTTACAAAACAGTTAACTTCAGTGTCAGTCTAATTTTATTGATAAGGCCTTCCATTAGAGACCTAGTCAATTACCTCCTTTCCTTATAAAAGTGTGTGTGACTTTACTATCCTATTCACCTAAAAATTTCTGGGTATCTTCTTTTCTCCTTCCATTTCCCTGCTCATTCCTTTCACTTCTTATAATCTGGCTTATACATCTTTCCTCTCATTCCCATATTTCTAAAATGATTACTTCCAATTTCACCAATAAAACTGCCATGTGACAAAGAAAATGACCCCAACCAACTTTCTTCTTTGTTATATATAACAGTATTGAAGGCTTTTTTCCTTGAAATTTTATCTTCTTTAGATTGTGATATCCTAATATCTCACCCAGCCTTCTGCACATTTAGGCTATTCCCAATGAGTTACTTTCATGTCTACTCCTTAAATGGAGAAAGGGGGTTTGGGAGGTTCCCCAAAGTTTGTCCCTTTTCTCCTTTTTCCCTACAAGTTCTGAGTGAGCACATTCACTATTATGCTTCAACTATCACTCTCCAAAATATCCCCAAATTCCTTCCCAGTGTCTACTTCCTAATTTCCAGTGGCCTTTGGTTATTTGTACTTGCCAGCTTCTTAAATCTCTCTAAAACACAACCTGTCACCGTCTGTACTTTGAAAAAGGCTTTCTCCTTATTTCCCTACTTCTATTAATGTTTCCTGTATCATCATATTCTTAGTTATCCTAGCCAAAACTTTGGAGTTTTTTTTTTTTTTTTTTTTTCATTCATTCCTCTTCCTTAGTTCTCATGTCCAAAGGGTCAGCAAGTCCTACTGATGATATATTTGTTGCAGTTGTTGTTTTCGGTAAGTAATCTAGATCTATCACATCTTTCCTTTCTATTCTCCAAACCTTCACTATACTTTAGTTTTTTATTATCTTTATTTGGATTATTTCTACAGTCCTCTGTCTAGACTACCTACCACCACTTTCATTCCCTTCCTAGATAACCACACATAGTATTCCTCTTTCTAAAATATCACTTTTGTCATTTAACTGTTTTCCTTAATGGCTCCTCACTGACTACTGAGTAAAGTACAGACTTCTAAATTTAACATTTACCCTTTGAGGCATAACTTCTGTCACCTGAATGAACCCAATTATCTTTTTTTCTTAAGTAGACTACTCTCTGTGTGCATTACATTCTAATTTTTCTGTTTATGCTAATACTTTTATCACTCCCTAATCACCTCTTGAGCACATAAAATCCTACTTATCCCTCAAAATTTGCTCAAATGCCAACTGCTATGAATCTTTTCTGAATGTTCTAAGCTGTATTACTCTTACAGCCTTGCCACACAATGCAGCTTTTCTTACTATAATTATTTGGGCACATGACTTTTCCTTAAAATATGTAGGCCAAGTTTTATCTATCTTAATAACATGTGAACATAACAAAACATGCACACTGCAGTTGTTCAATATATATTTTGTGTTTTTGTTAGGGAAGTGGCTATAAAGTATTTACTGCTATACATGGTGAGAAATATGTACATATTATGATCCAGTATAAGTGAAACATTACACAGTTTTATCACATACAGTTCACTTTGATATTTTTCATTTTGTTCTATTTCACTTGTTTAAGGGTAGTCGCAGAACACTAAATTGACTTAACAAGAGCCCAAACTGTGAAAATCTATTTTAGGGAATTTAGTGTTCTGTCTATAATTTTAAGATAATCCATTCATGATACAGTACTTGATTAGTCTGGTAAAATCATACTATGATGGACTATATTCTGCTATTGCTAAGTTTAGAGTACTGCTAAATGTGGGCTCCAGCCTTGCCCTTTCTGCATATAACCTTGTGCCAGCAGCAGGTGTAGCACTGTGTGAATTTTGTAATGTAGCAATGATGATTAGACTCACAGTAAGATAATTATATTTTTGGTTCTAAATGTCATATTCTTCCAAACCCAAAAGTTGTCAAACAAACAAAAGTAGGACTGATTTTAAACTGACTCAGCAATTCCTACTTAAAAGATAGCATCTCAAGAGATTTTATGAGTCAGACAAAATAATGAGCAAAAGCAGCAAGTTACAAAAGAGTACAAATTCTATAATTCTATTTATTATGAAATTCAATAAAAGGCAAAAATAATCTATGTTGTTATAAGTCAAAATATTGGTTCCAATGTAAAGGTGGGAAAGTGGTGGTTGACTGGGAAGGTGGCCTGAGGGAGCCTTTTGAGTGGTGATTCCACTTGAGATACATAATAAAAATTCATCAAATTGTACACTTCACATTTTTGTACTTTATTTTGTGTATATTAGATTTCAGTAACAATGTTTTCAAAAATAAATTAAGAAAGACAAGCCATCTTTATCAGCCAAAAAAAAGACAACATATGAGTGAAAGACATGTATGCCTAACAGAATGACCCAGCCCTGTTGTTTGTGAAACTGAGATGGTTGGGGGGTAACCATAGTGGAATTTCCCACCCTCATAGACAGTTGGCATCTATAACTACAGACTGATTGACATACTTCAGATGGGGGACTAAGCTGCTTTTGAACTCAAAAAAGTAGGGAATTACACTGCAAAACAATCAGTAATTTTGTATTTGTTTTTGGTGAGCCACATGACAGTAATTGTGATTTGTATAATGTTTCTTCGAACGGTTACATTACCCATTAGTGAACGTGAAACCAAAGTTTTAATGAAATACAAGTGAATATTAAATAAGAATGCAATGTACATAGAAAAGGTAACTAATGCTTTGACAGGCTTTTGCTTCAGTTATATATGTAAGTATGGTGAAAAAGTACATTTTCTTATTGTGGACTCAAGTGAAAAAATACAATACAAAATTAATACAATTCTATTACACAACATTTTGATCTGAAGCCACGAATTGGAAATCATTGACATATCGGAATTATTGACATGTCTGGAATTATTGACTCTTGCACAATTGCCATTAGCACTTTGCTTTTCTGTCAAAGTATCACAGGTTAACACATTCTTTTTTTTTTTAATCCCAACAACTTCCAAACTATAAAAACATTCTTATCTGCCCTATAATTAATTGGTAAGGAGGAAATAAATTGCTAACTTGGAGCATGACAATCCATTTGCAGCTGCTAAAAAAGATTTGCTTGCTCACACAAAATACTCTGAATTGCCCACTTCACTGGCATGTTGTAAATTACCCAACTATCTTTGCCTTCCACATAAAAAATGAGCATGGCAGCTCTGAGAACTGTTTGGCAGTATAAAACAATGCTCCCTGCCATCAACATTAGGTAGATAAATACACAACACCTGAATCAGCAGAATGAAAACTCTGCTACTTGAATACAGCTTTAGTTCTCTTCGAATAAATGCTACAAAATTAGTTCTGATAAATCAGTGCTTCATGCTGGGAGAACTGGGTACTCTCCTGAGGGTTATAGAACAACCAGATCTTTGGGTGACTGCAATGGGCAACATGCTTAGCAGCAAAAGAGACTGCTTACAAAAGAGAACAAAGTGATTTGAAACATTAAAAAAAGTGACATGCATCATTTTTTAAATGAGTGGTCAGATTTATTTGTTCAATAAATTAATCATACACTTATATACTCTGTGTTTCTGGAATTTGAAATTATGTAATTAATAATAAACAGTATTCAAACTTCCTGTCAATAAAGGGTATCACCTGAAAACAGTAGAGCTCTAAATATGTCCAAGAAATAAATGTGCAATTTTTGTTTTTAAACTTGAACTAAAAGTTATTAAAAACATGTAACACATCTATTCTCCCGCTTGAATTTAGGGTTTCTAGCAGCATTCAAAGAACCTGACTGACTGTATTATTTATTTAAAAGTATCACTGAAAACAGAAACAAAAATAAAGAAATATCTAAGTTAATAAGACTATTAGCAATTCAGAAAGGGGATCATTAGAACAAAAAATGTTGAACACTTCCTGGAAAATAAAAAGAAAATGGGTATAACAAGGTTGTAAGATATAAGGTAAATATATAAAAATTAATTTTATTTTATATATAACCAAATAAATTTAAAATGAACAAATTTTTAAAAGGTACCATTAATTTTAATGGCAACAAAAAGTGTAAGGTAACTAGATTATTAAAATATAATTAATTTAAAAATATGTAAAATATATTGACATCAAAGCAGATATAAATACATGAGAGCCATAACATGTTCACAGAAACTTAAATTTATAAAGATGTTGATTCTTCCCAAAATAACGTATAAATTCAATAGAGCAAGATTTTTCATGGAACTCATATGGACAAGATAAGACTGAAGATTAGCCAAAGCGATATTTTAAAAGAATGGCAGAGGGTCTGGGAGGCAGTTTGGAGTGATGTCAAAGGACATAACATTTCCATAAGACAGCAGAAAAAACTTCAAGAGATATATTGTACAACACGGTGACTATAGTTAATAACGATGTATCGCATTTTGAAAATTGCTAGAGTAGATTTTAAGTGTTCTCACTATAAAAAAAGATAAATTATTTGAGGTAAAGCATATGTTAATTAGCTCAATTGAGCCATTCCACAATGTATACATATGTTGTACATAATAAACATATAAAAGTATTATTTGTCAATTAAAAGTAAGTAAATAAGATAAACAAGATAGGAGAACATCTTATCAGATATTAAGACTTATGGAGCCAAGAAACCACCAGAATAGAGTTCAGAAATTCCCAGGTAAATATGGTAATTTCATAAGGGATAGAGCTGGCATGAAAATAATTATTTCATCCCATTAAAATATAGATTTATATTTTTAATATTATGTTCATAAAAATTGATCAAAAGTTATGTCATATTTCTAATTTTATTGATTAATTATGTACCAATAATAAGTATAATTATAATTCAATACAGGAGAAAATTTTAATTTGTAAAGCCTTATAAACACAGGAAAATAAAACAAATCATTTTAATTCATTTAAAGTTTTTTTTTTGCAGCAAAATGACAGGGTGATCATTTCCCAAGCATACAATTATGTGTTATCAGGATGAGATTCCAGGTCTATACGGAACACAAATAAGAGCTAACAGAGAAAACGAAAGAAAAAGTTTTGAGAATAAAAGGATAATGCATGAATTTTCTTTGAAATAGATGGCTATGGGTATAAAATACTGTAGTATATAGATTCTACTGGTAACATTTAAAAGAATTGTATAATAACAGGTTTCTTTTAAATATATATATATATATTTATATATCCAATGATTTTAATCACTGGAAACAAACAAAAGAAATCAACCAATGAAAAGTTGTTATAACTATATCATAAGACTAAGTCAATTTTAAGGTAAAAAACATTCGAATGGTTGATATAGAAACAGATCTGTGTATCTAGATAGAAATTTAGTATATGATAAAGTTTGCATTTCAAATCAATGGCAAAAATGTTTAAATTGTTTAAATTGTTTAAAATGTTTAAATTGTTAAATGTTTAAATTGTTTAAAAAAAGATGGGTTTTTAAACAAATGATGGTGGAACAAAAACAAGTGGTTTGCCTTGCATAAATAAGAATGAATTTTTTAGTTAATTAAATATACAAATTATATAGAACATAAATTAAGAGGAGGTCCTTAAGAGGATAATACTACCAAAAATCCACATTGAAAAGGACTAAAATATTCAATAATATAAATGTCAAACTTCTATGGAACACATGATTGAAGCAAATAGACTTCACAATTCCATTTTATGTAAAGCACAAAAAGAAGCAAAACCAATCTACATTGTTAGAAGGTAAAAGAGTAGTTACCCAATTTTTTTGTAGGGGTACAGGGGTGTTACTAGCAATCAAAACGGAACCTGGGGGCAGGAGAGCATCTGGTAATGTACGTATTTAATTTTATGTTTCTTGATCTGATGCTAATAAGGATGGTTTAGACTATAAAATTTCATAGTATATACACACATTATATAGGTGCTTTTCTGTGTGTATATTATAGAGAGATAAAACAGATTAGAATGGACACATGCACACATGGTATCTATCTGTCTAGCTAGCTAGTTACAGCACGTATCTTCCACATATCAAATTGCCAATACTGGTAAACTTAGGTATGGGAGTAGCACAAGAAGCTGGTGAGAGAGGAGAATGAAGATCAGGATGAACTTTTACTTTTGATTTTAAATTGATTTGTATTTATATATTTATGCAAGAAACATGTATTATTGCTATTTTTAAGTGAAAAAAGCCTACACATATGACATATAACATTCAAGACTTGTGACTTATACGTGTCAAAGCAATTCTATAGGGCATACTCTACCTGTGAATCTAATATTTTGGAAATTTCATGTGCATCAACATTTACGTCATCCAACCGCAAGCAAAACAAGTTTCTGGCAACCTGGACAAAATCTAAAATGGAACACATTTAAGTAAGAACATAGCATTTAACCCCTTCTAAATCTTACTTTATTCTGTATGAAGTTGCTAATGTTTCAAATTTAACCAGCATAAATTATCTTAAAATAGTATTGACTGAAGTGATAGGTAAATGTAGTCCAAATAAGAAGAGACAAATTGGTCTGAACTTACTTCAGTTAACTTTGCTAAAATTAATAATTCGGTTAAGATAATAATAAAGCAAATATATAGCGTGGACCTATAGTTTTTCAACCCTTGTATTATAAGTAGAACTTTTTCTGAAACATATGATAATATTATGATTTATGGCTTTTCTAGCTGGAAGAACCTGAGGTTTGATAGCAATTATTAATAGCAGCAGCTAATGTTTATGTAACAGCTGCTGTATGCCAGGCACGGTGCTTAGCAATTTCATCCTCCCAACAGTCTTCTGAGGTAGGTCCTCTTATCCTGTCCATTTTACAGATGAAAAAAATTGAGGCTAAGACAGGTTAAATAGGAAAAAGAACAGTTCATAGGCTTCTTCTGACATGAAGAGTAACTTACTTATCTATGTATCCTCAAATATTTTCCACTTTGGCTACTGTATTTTTAATTTCCAAGGATTCTTTTAAATGTTCTCTGATTGTTCCTGTTTTACAACATCCTACTTTATTTCATGGTTGCATTACCTTCACTTATCTTTTTAAAGATGTTATGAGAGTTTGCCTGAATTTTCTGTTTTGTTTTGTTTTGTTTTTGAGATGAAGTCTCATTCTGTCACCCAGACTGGAGTGCAGTGGCACGATCGTGGCTCACTGCAACCTCCACTGCCCAGGTTCAAGCGATTCTCCTGCCTCAGCCTCCTGAGTAGCTGGGATTACTGGCATGCACCACCATGCCCAGCTGATTTTTGTATTTTTAGTAGAGACAGGGTTTCACCATATTGGCCAGGCTGGTCTTGAACTCCTGACCTCAGTTGACCCACCCACCTTGGCCTCCCAAAGTGCTGGGATTACAGGCATGAGTCACTGCTCCTGGCCTCCTACCTGAAATTCTCTTCTGTGCTTCTGTATTTCTTTTTTTCTAAGTTCCTTTATTCTGTTTGTCTAATAGTTTGGGGTTCTATACTTTATGTTGGAGGATTTCTCCAAATCTCTGGTGACTCTTGACTATGAGTTCATATTTAAGAATTGGGCACTAAAAAAGTTGGTTGGAAATTTTGTGTGTGTAACTTGCTTTGTCAATTGGCAGTTTTCACTACAGGGAAATCTGGTGGCCAGCTGACATTTTTGTTCACTTCTTCAGAGAGAATACTATTGTCTTCTGCCTATAGTAATAAACATGGCGGCAAAGTTCTCTGAGCTATCTGGATGCATTTTACGAGTGATGACTCACTATATACTCCACAAACTCCCTTGCTGCTGGCAACTATGGGTCCACGATCTCTGGTTTAATTTCTCAAAGGAATATATTTCTTTTTCCCCGGAGGTGTAGCATGGTAGATGCCGGACTACTTAAGAAAGGGCAGAAAAGAGCATGCATAATTCTCCTTATAAAGATTTCCAACAATTCTGTTTCAATATCCTGCCTAAAAACTCAGTCTCCAGAAGTACTTGATGTCTTCAATTCCTAAATCATTTTAGGGTCAAATCAACTTGTTCCTCATTGTGATTTTCCTCTATCTTCACACACTTGGGCTTTACCTACCTCTGCTCACAAATTTGTTTACTTTCCTCACCCATTTTCCTGTCCTTAGACATTGTGGTTTTAGTTGTATATGTTTTTCTGCTTCTTATTTTCATGATTATTTTGGGATGATTTTCAAGTGGAGATGGGATGAAAAATATCTTTTTATCATCACTTAAAAACCAAAAGGTCAATTTTCTTTTTAGCAATACAGATGCTTTATAAATGATACAATGTTACATCTACTATACAAGAAAAAATTAAATACTTAATAGTGACAAGAAGACAAAACGTGTTACATTCAAACATTACTGGTGGTAGAACAAATATATTGCAAAATATCTCTGAAAAACAATTTACCAGTATATATCAAAAGTCTAAACCATTTGTGAGGATTAGGCTTAAGAAAAGAAAGAAAAACAGCTACATTCACAATGATGATAAATACAGATTTGTAATATCAGCTACTAAGAAACAATCAAAATTCACAATAGTAGAAAGCCTTAATATTCTAGTACAACAACTAAGTGGTACATTATGGTATCTTTAATAAGAATAGAGTTGATCCCTGAACAACATAGGCTTGAACTACACAAGTTCACTTATACATCAAGTTTTTTCAACCAAATGCATCAAAAATACAGTATTTGCCGGTTGCAGAAGCCACATATATGGAGGGTAAACTTTTACTATATGTGGGTTCTGCAGGGCTGTCTATGAGATTGAGTATGGCTGGATTTGGATATATGCAGGCGTCTTGGAAACAATTCCCCTCCCATAGCAAGGGATGACTGTAATTATGTAGCATCATAAATATATTTACTACATGATATTAGCTGAAAAAGGATTAGAAGGAACCTCACAGTAGTGAAATTAGAACTTCCATATTTTGTACTGTTTCTTTTGTTATTACTAAAGCAATGTTTATGCAGTAAATAAAAAATAAAAAGAATATGATAGAATGATGATAGTTTAGAGCTGTTTAGGTCCTAATAAAATTCTTTCTGCTGACCCTGACAGCTCAGTAATTCTAGCTGAGTTCTTGGGGTACTGATTAAGAAACTTGAAATGGATGTAGTTTTACTTTTCCTTCTCTCCTTCTAAAGAACTAACACTCTTAATGAAAATGTGTCACAATAACTCTTGAATGATGATTCGGTGATAATACAACACAGTAAACCTAATATTACCTCCAAAAGACACTGTCCCTTTTGAGTCTGCTTGTACTTGCTGTCTCAGGGCTTGGTGTTGTTCCTTTGTGGGCTGAATACCAAGATAATTTAGAGCCTGCAAGATAGAGAACTCATGAAAAGCAATTCTTCAAATCTCCAAAGAATAAAATTTTTCATTACAAACTTTACAACCCAGGGAAAATAATCAATACCAGAAAGAGTTGACCAGGATTAAACACCCTAGGGAAGTCGGCTGACTATGGATTAAGTGCCCATAAAATATTAGCTTCCTGATTTTACTACTACCTCACTTTTTCCCCAAGACTAGCACTTTGGCTAATACCAAATTTATGACATTATCCTATAACCAAAAATCAAACTATTTCTTAGTTTGTATGATTTGGCAGAAGTAAAATGGCAAAAGAATCTTACCACATCAGATTTACAAGTGACACTCTAAAACATGAATTATATTTGGTTAATATCTTGTCTTTGAGAGCAAAACTGAAGTTGATAGGAATTAGGTTCAACATAAAATCTTCTGATTTTTGGCTTGTTGGGGATTACACAAATAGTAAACTAAAAAGCTTTCTCTGCCACTTACTTCTCTCTTTCATCAGGCTCGTCCCTTAAGGGAAAGCTCTTTCTCCTTTTGGTATCCATTAGTGATTAAAAATTCAGAGACTGTTAATTGTATTCCAATGTCCATTCTCTCCTTGCTCCTTAGTAACCGAACTAACCACAATTTCGGCTGAAAACACTGCCATGCAGCTAAAAGACATTTCCTAGCCCCTTGTACATCTCCAAGCAGCCATGCCACTAACTAGGTACTAGCCAATGAGAGACAACGGGAAGTGCTATAGAGTACTATTAGGAAGTCTCCTTTCAAAAGTCAGGGTAAGCACTTCTTGTCTATTCGGATTAATAAGGGAGAAAGAAAGAGAAAGAAAAAAGATGAAAGGAAGGAAAGAAAGAGGGATTGATGGAATTTGAGCAGTTCTTTTGGTTCACGTGGTACCTCAGTAAAGATGGTGGAACAGAAAGATAATTGGAACACGGTCCCTGACACTCTGGAACCTCCACAGCAGCCCTGGATTACCTTCTTTCAGCTTCTTTTTGGTGTGAAAGAAATTTCTAAAGGAAACCACTGTTATTTTGAGTTCACTAGTTATACATAGCAAAATCTAATCTTAACTAACGCAAAGGGACTGATTGGATGTCCTATTATTGGATATGGCAAGAGCATATATAGTGTCGATCACATCAAAACTAAAATGTAGGCAAAGTTTAGTATTGGTAATTATCTCTTACATATTTCTTCCTCCTTTAGAATCTTGTTCAATCATTTAGTATTTCATTCATCAAATAATTTATTTGGTGCCTACTATTTGTTAGCCATTAAACTATGCATAGCTGATAGATAAATGAAATATAGTCTCTCACCCCAAAGAGTTTATGGTCTCTAGGGTGAGAACAACTGTAAAGAAATAAGTAAAACATGTAATTTAGTAGAAGTATATATAGGGTATATTAATATACAAAGCAACTGGTTAATTTGTAAGTGCACAATTTGGGAACAATGAAGAATGGAGGAATAATCTCAGGAAAGATTCTTTCAAAAATGATTCCTGAGCTTAGTGTAGCATCATCTGCTTATCTTGTCTTGCAGTCAAGTATTTGCATTGTATAACATGGCATAATGATTTTTACCTTCTGTATGTTTTTCTCTTCAGTTATAAAAATGTTTCAAATATAAACACAAAAAAGAATAATACAAAGAACACCCATATATTCACTATCATCAATTAGTCGTTAATATGTACTTAAAATTTATGTATATATTTTCAATAAATAAAACTATATATTTGGTTAAAAGTTTTTATAATTGTTCCTCAGCAGGAAGTACTATCCTAAGTATTCTTCCTAGTCCTAATTTAATGACGTTTACTATGTAAGCAAGTATCCCCCAATAATATTTACTATTATTTTGTGCATTTAAAGTTTCACATCAAGAGTATAATCTAAAAGAGTAACTCTACAAATTATTTTTATTTTTATCTCAATTTTGTGATTTCATAATTGTTCAATATTGTCTGCAAAACTAGTTCACTTATTTTAAACTGTGAATAGTAATCCATTGTATAAATTTATTGTAATTTATTATCCATTCCCTGATTAACAGGCTTTTATAACTACTCCAATTTGCTTTTTTAAAAATTACAGATTATACATGCCTCTTTGTATAAATGTATGAAAATTTCTCTACATTATATCCCTAGAAAAGGAAGTGCTAAGCCACAGGGGACATATGGTCAATTTTATTAGATATTGTGGAATTGTTCTCCAAATTGGCTTCATCAATTTATGCACACCAGTAGTGAATAAGCATTCCTATTTTTCTACATTCTTAACAGCACCTGCTGTTTCCACTCTTTTATTTTGTCAGTGTTGTATATGAAATAGTATGTTGTTTGTTAATTTGAATTCCCCTAGTTACAAATGCAATTAAACATCATTTACATGTTTATTACCAATGTTTTTGACTCATAAATTATTTAAAATATGTTTTAAATTTTCATACATGAGGTTTTAAGAAGTATCTTTACTGATTTTGAATTTGGTCTCTGTTTTCCAGCTGTGACACACAAAAATGTCTCCAGACATTGCCAAGTGTCCCAAGAAGAAACACTGCAGCTCTGCCCTTGAGAACCACTGCTCCAAAGACAATTGCTGTATTAACAATTGTATCTATTTTTTCAGGGTTTTTTCTATGAATATAGTACCTATAAATTTATATAAATTGTGACTTTTTTGCAAAAATTGTCACACTATATATGGTGTTAATTATTAATATATCATGTCTTTCTATTCTGTACATTTTACAAACATTGCATGCTTTTTAAAATTGTCATAATTGTACACTGTTGAAATGAACTTTTTTAAAAGCGTTCTCCTTCTGATAATCATTTAGAGTGCACACAATTTTTCACTATGGAACACAGTGCTACAAAGTGCTAGTGCTTTTTGCTTTATGCCAATGACTTCAGCAGCTGTAGGAATTATCTGAATTTTTTAAAAAATTATAAAATATTAATACAGCAGTTATAGAAAATACTATAATAAAGTAATAGATATCTACTATCTTGCTTCATTAAAGCTTAGCACTCAACTATATTTACTTCAGTTTTTGAATGTAACCAAAACATTATAAAAACCCCTTTTGAACTTATTCCCAGAGGTAAGACTTATCATATATTTGATTTAATATTCCCATGAATTTTTTATTATATAATATTTGGTATATACTAAAAGAATATATGTAAAAAAACACGAGTTTTAAAGTAGGACAGTAACACACGTATGAATCCACTTAAGCAGCATAAAACTGTGAACACTGTTGGATTCATACCACAATATGGATATGGTATTTCACCAGAGGTAACCATACTAATGAATTCTGAACTATTGATTTCTTCTTTATCATTCTTGATCTGTTTATTTTAAAACGGTTTTTCACATACATATGTATTCCTAACATGTTATTTTGTTTTACCGGTTTTTTAGCTTCATAAAAATGCTGCAGATGGTTTTCTAAAGCTTGCTTTTTTCACTCTACAGTAAGGTTTACTACATATTTCAAATCAGAAAGTGTGAGTTCAACTTTTTTCTTTATTAATTTTTAATTTCAATAGCTTTTGCAATATAGGTAGTTTTTGATTACATAGATGAATTGTATTAATGGTGAAGTCTGAGACTTTAGTTTACCTATTTACCCAAGTAGTGTTCACTGTACTCAATATGTAGTTTTTTATCCCTGCCCCACACACCATCCCCCTTCTGAGTCTCCAAAGTCCATTATTTCACTTCCTTTATGCTTGCCTTATGATACCCAGGGGACGTACTCTAGTTTCTTGGGTGATAGGAAGGGCCATAGGGTTCCCACAAGTTTCTGTCCTTTGTGTTAAGCTACCAGAGTGGGTGGAGGGGCAAAGCCAGGTGGGAGCTGGGTCAGGCAAGTCCGTGTTCTGACTCCACCTGAAGGACAAGCAGTGGCCCTTGTGGGGTTTAGTGAGTAGTTCTCTGGCCACCGGCAGTAATGTTCTAGGTTAAGAGCATAGCTGCCTCTGCTGTACAGAAGAGTTCACACAGGGAGTAGGGAGTAGCAGATGGCAGTAAGCCTCACCTAGCTCCCATGCACTTGGCAACGCAGGTCTCTCACTTGCAGTGTTGGCTAGAAGCAGCTAGCTAAATTCCAGCTAGCTAAACTCACAACTGCCCCAGGTCATAAGCCTTTCACATAGACAGGAACCCTAGGCTTTCAGGCCACACCCTTTCCAGTCTACTTGCAAAGCCAGGGTGCCCAAGCTCCTCTGCCTGAGGCCGCAGCATACTTCCCACTTGCCCCCTGGTTCTGGACAAGAGAGTTCATCCCCATTTGAGATTAAATCGTGAATTTCAGTTGGGAGCTTCTCTCAACCTGCAACCGCTGCCTGACTTAGTTGGCTGACTTCCACAAAGTCCCCTGTAATGTAGAATCAGGAATGGCTTCCTTCGGTCCATGTTGGAGGCTGCAAATGCACGCTATGCTCTTCCCACTGCCCCCTATATTAGTTCCAGTGCTGGGTAGGGTTAATGCCTTCTCCTGTGAGCTACACTACCAGGTTCCCCAGTGGGGGTGTATATCTCTACCCATCTTACACTCTTGGGACTTAGTTTTTTGGCTGGCTCATGGTGTAGGCTGCAGCCTCCTGCTTCTTTCAAAGGGTTTTGGGGTTTTATTCCATTTTCCTTTAAGCTCCTACATTGCTTCTTGGGAAAAGGTTCACAGTGTGAATATCGATACACTATTTTGTCTTTCCAAGGAGGACAGACATGCTAATACCACTCTAATCTATCATCTTGGGAAAAAAACAAAAACAAAAAACTTCTTTTTCATGACTGTTTCAGCTACTTTGGGTCTTTTGCATTTCCATACAAATGGATCCATCTTTTTTTGCATTTCCTACAAATGGATAGGGTTACCTTATCCATTTCTGAAAAATAGCCAGCTGATATTTTAATAAAGATTGCATTAAATCTGTATGTCAACGTGGGGAGTATTGCAATCTTAACAATTAAGCCCATAGATTCATGAGTACAACATGTCTTTCCATTTATTTAGATCTTCTTTAATTTCTTTCAATGATGGTTTGTAGTTTTAATTATATAAGTCTTACACTTCTTTTGTTAAATTTATTCCTAAATATTTTATTCTTTTAGATGCTATTGTAAAAGATTGTCCACTGTTCATTATAGTGTATAGAAATACAATTGCTTCTTATATATGATCTTGTATACTGTAAACTTGCTGAACTCATTTTTAGGTCTAATAATATTGTGGTGGATTCCTTAGGATTTCTTATATACAAGATCACATCATGTGGGAATAGAGATAGTTTTAATTCTTCCTGCAATCTGGATGCCTTTTATTTCTTTTTCTTGTCTAATTATCCTGGCTAGAACCTCCAGCATAGTATAAAGTAGAAGTGGCAAAGCAGACATCCTTGTCTTATCCCTGATGTTAGGAAGGAACCATCCAGTTTTCTACCATTGAGTACGATGTTAGCAGTAGGCTTACATAAATGTCCTTTTTGAAGTTTAGGAGATTCCTTTCTATTGTTAGTTTATTGGGTATTTTTTATCATGCAAAGGTGTTAGGTTTTGTCAGATATTTTTCTTGTGTCTATTGAGACTATCACGTAAAAGAATAAAAAAATCAAGTATCTGCTTTTAATAATAATAAAAAAAGACTATCATGTGGTTTTATCCTTTATTCTATTAACATATTGATTCTCCTATATTAAACCAACTTTGCATTCCTGAAATCAAGAGATGGGTTGGTACTATTTGTACAAAGTTTTTTGATTACTAATTCAATCTTTTTACTTGTTATAGTCTGCTTAGTTTTTCTATGTCTTCTTGAGTTAGTCTTGGTAGCTTGTGTGTTTCTAGGAATTTGTCCACTTCATCTAGGTTACCTAATTTGATGGCATATAATTATTCACAGTATTCTCCTACTTTGTTTTATTTCACAAGGGCAACAGTAATATCTATAACTTTCTTTTTAAATTAAATTAATTTTTTTTTTTTTTTTTTTTTTTAATGAGACAGTCTCGCTCTGTTGCCCAGGCTGGAGTATAGTGATGGGATCTCAGCTTACTGCAAGCTCTGCCTCCTGGGTTGATGCCATTCTCCTGCCTCAGCTTCCTAAGTAGCTGGGACTACAGGTGCCTGCCACCATGCCCAGCTAATTTTTTGTATTTTTTTTAGTAGAGACGGGGTTTCACTGTGTTAGCCAGGATGGTTTTGATCTCCTGACCTTGTGATCCACCTGCCTCAGCCTCCCAAAGTGCTGGGATTACAGGCGTGAGCCACCGTGCCCGGCCATCTATAACTTACTAAAACATGACATTGTGAAATTTGGGCTGATGTAGGAGGCTCTTGTTCCTTCATTTTCCTTACTACATAGTATTCCTCATATAATAATAATCATGCTACCATGAATTTATCCATTCTTTTATTGATGAATATTTAGACTGTCTCCTATCATTTATTCTTTTAAATAATGCTGATATATTCTTGTGTCTGTTGGTCAGGATGGTCTAGTTACACCATTGTTTCTCTAACCCCAGAGTCTTAGTAACCTAGAAAAGACAAAGGTTCGTTTTCTCCTTGCTAATGTTACATATCCAGTTTGAGTCAGCTGGTTTCTCTTCCTCTGTATTTTTCACTTAGGGACCCTAACTGTCAGAGCTTCCACCATCAGAAGTTTTGCTGCCTGCTAAAGCAGAGATGAAAGAAATATGATGAACTGCACATTGGCTCTTTATTAAAGAAGATGGGAAAGTACAATTCTATCACTGGCTGACAAGGATGAGAACCTGATATAGCTGAAAAGTTCTAACTACTACTGCACTGTACATATCTCCTTATATGGTGGCACTAGAATTGCTCTAGTGTATATGTCTAGAAGCAGAATTGTGAGGTTAAACGATGTGAGCAGGTTCAGTTTCGCCAAATTGCTCTCTAAAGTTACAATCCCATGAGTATCACATGAGAGTTCCCAGCTCTTTCTCTGTATCTTTGTGAACAATTACTCTATGTATGTTTGTCCACTTCATGAGTAGGCAATTGTACCTCACTGCTGCTTTATTTTCATTTTTCCAGAGGGCATCTTTTCATATATTTAACTGCCATCAGTTTTTTTACTTTTGTAAATAGTCCATTCATGTGTACCAATCATCTTTCTTTGGGATTATCTGTATTTTCCTTGGGCTAGTTGGAGCATTTCTCTAATTCTTTTTTTTTTTTTGGAAAAGGGCAACCAGCCCTTGCAGAATCTTGTGTTTCTCTAAATAAAGATACCAGTTCTAGAATTCCATCTGAAAATGGCCTGAGGCCATGCTAAAACTGAGCCCCAATATCTGAGTCCTTCCTTGAGCCATATGATGTCATATGATGTCAGTATTACTCACAAGTGCTCACATGCTTCTGTTGTGAGATTTCCCTCCCTCCTCTTCTCTCTTCCATTTTTCTTTTTTTTCTTCCTTCCTAGCTTGACTATACATTTTAAAAACTTCTTTATTTTATTCATTGTCTCTATATACAAGTTTAGCATCTCTAATCCAAAAATCCAAAATCAAAAATGCTCCCAAATCTAAAACTTTTTGAGTGCCAACATAATACCACAAATTGTCCAGAAGGGTGGCTGAGTCCACACCTTTGCTTTCTGATGGTTCAGTATATACAAACTTTGTTTTATGGATAAAACTATTTTAAAACATTGTATAAAATTACTTTCAGGCTATGTTTCTCAGGCATATATATAAATTTTCCTGTTGAGACTTAGGTCCCATTCCCACGATATCTCATTAGGTATACATGCAAATATTCCAAAATCTGAAAATATCAAAAATTTCAAACACTTCTGGCTCCCAACATTTTGGATAAGGAAGACTCAATCCTATATTCATGGCAGGAATGGGTTCTGGATTTCCTGGATTATACAATGTTGCCAGAATTAGAAGTTCTATTCCTAACTGTTCAAGGATTACACAGACACTTTTGAAAGTCCCTTAAGAACTATGGACCCGCTCCCAGAATAATAGCCATATATGCAAATTTTAATCTAGAATTTCTGGGGTTCATAAACTCCAAGTTAAGCATTTATGGCTGTAAGTTATGCCATTTAGTTGTTACTAGGCAAAAATCATTTTCCAGATATATATTTGAAATCTTCCATAATGAAGACTTAAAAATTATACACACACAAACACATATACACACACAGCGGTCACTTTCCTATTAAAAATGCCTCAATGCAGGAGAATGGTGTGAACCTGGGAGGCAGAGCTTGCAGTGAGCTGAGATGCAGCCACTGCACTCCAGCCTGGGCGACAGAGCAAGACTCCGTCTCAAAAAAATAAAATAAAATAAAATAAAAATGCCTCAATGGCTTTTTACTGAACTCAGATTAAAATCCAAAGACCTCACCTAGGCCTACAAAGAAATGATCTGATTATCTCCCTGACTTAGGTCGTTAGTACCACTCTTTCCCTTGATCACATTATGACAGGAACACATTTCTGTTTTTCTTAAAAAAAGTCCAGGCTCCATTCTGTCTTAGCACTTTTTCATTAACTGTTCTCTTATATCTCAGATGTTTTTCCCTAGCACCATAATTCTCACACTTCATGTCTCAGTTTAAATTTCACCTTCTCAGAGATCTCTTCTGTGACTACCAATCTGAAATAATCTACCAGTCACTCTGTCACTCTTATTATTTGATATGTACTCTTGTTATTCACTGGCTTTTTGAATTTTCTACCTCCTCCACCACAATGAATTATAAAGACCAGGAAATAACTTTTTGTCTTGTTTACCACCAATTTTACAGTGCCAAAACACTATAATGCCTCAACCAGAGGAAGTAAACAATAAATATTTGTTGAGTAAAAATAACCTTGTAATCTTTGATAATCTAAGATGGCTGAACTGGATTCACCTACAACCTCTTCTGACTTGCCATGAGAATGAAGGAAACCAATAGGATAGAATCAAAAAAATAACAATGTATATATGCCCTATACTGCATATTTTATGTTTTCATGATTAGAGAAATTAAAACAATCTAGAAAGAAGTGAACTACATCTAAAAGTTCACTAGCAAGCAATAACCACTATTGATATTTTGGTATATAAAGCTTTCAGAATTTTATTGATGAACAAATCTATTTTAAAAAGGCACTCCAGAACTGAAAAAAAAAGCATTCCATGTCAATGAACATAACTCTTCAATATACCATGTGTTATTAGATCAAGCTCCTATTGATTGCCATGAATTTTTCACTAATATAAACAGTGCCACTGTGAACGGCCTTCCACATACATCTTTGTGCCCCTGTCTATTATTTACTTAGGAAAATTTCTTAAATGAGGAATTACTGCCTGAAAAGCATAGGCAAAATTCCAATTTTGATACATATTGTGAAATTATTCTTGAGTCATTTTTGTTTGATACATTTTTAAGAAATCCTCATTTTTTTCTTAAAAAAATAGTAATATTTTATAATTTATGTGAGAGTTACAATGTATTTCTGATAATACAGAAAAGATCCTGGGGGAATCCTGCCAGAAAAGTTTTTAAAAATTACTAGATAACAATAAACAATAACATCCACAAACACCTTAAATGCTTGGATTGGCTTAGGAGAGAGAGTGATACCAAAATTTATGAAGACACAAGAACACACAGAGGTAAGTGAGCATAAAGACAATGGATGCTAATTCTTTTTTATAAAAAATTATGATTATGATTATTTTCAGAGACAGGGTCTCACTCTTACTGGAATGAAGTGGCATGATCATGGCTCACTGCAGCCTGGACCTCCTAGACTCAAAGGACCTTCCTCCCTCAGTCTCCAAGTGGCTGGGACTACAGGTGTGTACCACCACGACTGGCTAATTTTTAACAAATTTTTTGAGACATGGAATCTCATTTTGCTGCCCAGGCTGGTCTCAAACTCCTAGCTTCAAGCGATCCTCTTGCCTTGGCCTCCCAAAGCACTGAATTTACAGGCATGTGCTACCATGCCCACCCCAAGAATCTCCTAATTCTTGATGGCCTAAAACCTGCAAGCAGGAGGAAAGCATCTAAGGCCTAATACAGGGAGGCAGGATTAAATCACCCAAACAATGCTGGAACCTCATAGTGAACACTTTCAGTAAAATGGTAAACTAAGAACAAAGTCCTACAGACATTACAGAATATGTCTTCCTTAGGTCTGGGTGGAAGAAAAAATATTTTTCCTGAGAGTGTATAACTATAACAATAGGTACAATAGTTTTATAGCCTGAAAAATCACAATCTGGGAATTTAGTTCCAGTAGTTCCTGATGTCTAAGAAACATACATATGTAAATCTTTTCCAAAGGTTTCATATAGTAGCTTCAAAATTCACAAAGATAAAATTCCATTTTTTCATTAAAGTATAATTTTATTTTTAAATTTTTTAAATTTTTATTTCTTGAGATGGAGTTTCACTCTTGTCGCCCAAACTGGAGTGCAATGGCATGATCTCGGCTCACTGCAACCCCTGCCTCCTGGGTTCAAGAGATTCTCCTGCCTCAGCCTTCCAAGTAGCTGGGATTACAGGCCAATGCCACCATGCCTGTGTAATTTTTGTATTTTTAGTAGAGACGGTGCTTCACCATGTTGGCCAGCCTAGTCTCGAACTCCTGTCCTCAGGTGATCCACCTGCCTCGGCCTCCCAAAGTGCTGAGATTACTTACAGGCATGAGCCATGGCGCCAGGCCGAAAGTATAATTTAAAAAAAAATCACAACATATGAGGGATTATGACATCATAAGCAAAAGTAAACATACATACAAACAAACAACAGATGTGACAACCAAAGACTGCAGCTACTGTATAGTTAGACATAGAATATGTTTAACATATTTAAGTTAAAAAGGTGAATCAAGAATAAGAGGAACAATATATTATAACAATACTAGGTAGACAATAACAAATTAGAAACTCAATGAATATGTGAAATAGCAGACGGTTGAAGAGAGTGAAGCAGAGAAACAATGTATAGGAGAAAGAGTTGAAAATGCAGCATAGATAGATAAGAAGATGCAAAATATGAAGGAGAAGCTTGAAAGACATGGAAGATGAGCGAGTCTGTCTATAAATATGTAATTGAACTGGGTAACAGATAATAAAGAGAATTAAAGAGAGGCAATATTCAAAGTGATGCTAGCTGAGAATTTTGTAGAACCTAAAAAAGATATAAATCTGCAGATTTATGAAGCCTGAAAAATCCTAAATAGGCTAACATAAGAGAAATCAACACCTGGATACACCAAGGTGAAAATACAGAACATCAATAACAGGTAATATTTTCAAAAGCAGAAATAGTGAAAAGACAGATCATTACAAAACAAAGACAGAGCGACAGTTGAATTCTCAAAATAGCAACAACAGAAACCAGAAAAAATAAAAATAAGAGCTTCAGAAATCTTAGAGACAATAACTGTGACCCTAGAATTATATACCTAATAAAATTCTTTTTCAAAAATGAGGGCAAAATATTTTCAGAAAAATTTAAAAATGAGAGTTTTCTCTCAACCTATATGAAAAGAACATTTAAAGGGGTTAGAGAAAAGGGAAAATGACCCCCCAGAATGTCAGAAATGCAAAATAGACCAATGAATAAAGAATATGGTAAACATGTGCAAATCTAAACTATCATTGACTACAAGATTATAATAATTCCTAATTTATAAAACTAAACAAAGATATTAATAATTCATAATTTGTAAGACTACACAGAGATAGGCCAAAACCAAAATATTGGACAATTATAGATACATAAATTGAGAAGAGGGTGATCAGAATTAATGTATTGTAGGGCTTTGTATGTACAAAGGAATTCTGATTAACTTTAGACTTTTAAGTTAAATGTGCATGTTAAAATCTTAAGGAAATCACTAAAAGAATAGCAAGAGAAGACATAATTTTCAAACAAGTTGGAGGTAAAAAGTAAAATGCAAAAGCAATTAATCAAATAATCAAACATAATCAAACCAAAAGAATACAATAAAAAGGGGAATAAAAGAAGTGATAAAAAAGAGAACAAAAAGAAATTTAAAAAATAAGATGGTAGAAATACATCAAACTATTTTATAATTAGAATAAATTTAAAGTATATGAAGCAATGAGAACTCTTACATAAGACTAGTAGGAATGACAATTGAGAAAACTACTTTAGAAAACAATTAAGTAATCCAAGAATTATTTTTTCAGCATATACTATGAGCCAAACATTTTTGTAGGAGCTGAAAACACAGAGCAAAAATTTTAACAACACCTCACATAAACTGAAAATAAACTCGGGTTACCCTCTTTGGGTACCCTCCCTTTGTATGGGAGCTCTGTTTTCACTCTATTAAATCTTACAACTGCACTCCTTTGGTCCATGTTTGTTACGGTTCAAGCTGAGCTTTTGCTCGCCATCCACCACTGCTGCTTGCTGCCATTGCAGACACACCACTGACTTCCATCCCTCCCGATCTGGCAGGGTGTCCGCTGTGCTCCTGATCCAGCAAGGTGCCCACTGCCGCTCCTGATCGGGCTAAAGGTTTGCCATTGCTCCTGCATGGCTAAGCGCCCGGGTTTGTCCTAATCGAGTTGAACACTGGTCACTGGGATCCACGGTTCTCTTCCGTGACCCACGGCTTCTAATAGAGCTATAACACTCACTGCATGGCCCAAGATTCCATTCCTTGGAATCCATGAGGCCAAGAACCCCAGGTCAGAGAACACGAGGCTTGCCACCATCTTGGAAGCGGCCTGCCACCATCTTGGGAGCTCTGGGAGCAAGGACCTGGTAACATTTTGGAGACCATGAAGGGACCTCCAAAGCGGTGAGTAATATTGGACCACTTTCACTTGCTATTCTGTCCTATCCTTCCTTAGAATTGGAGGAAAATACCGGGCACCTGTCAGCTGGTTAAAAATGATTAGCACGGCCACCGGACTTAAGACTCAGGTGTGAGACTGTCTGGGGAAGGGCTTTCTAAAAACCCCCAACCCTTCTGGGTTGGGAGCATTCGTCTGCCTAGAACCAGCTTCCGCTTTCAATTTCCTTGGGGAAGCCGAGGGCTGACTAGAGGCAGAAAGCTGTCGTCCCAAACTCCTGGCGTTAGCTGGTTGAGATCACTGTGCAGCCAGAAGTCTCTACTCAACAGTCACCCATGCGTGTGCCCCTACCTTTCTTTGTGACCCATATCTTCTGGGTCCCGACCATGACTTTCTTGAAAGTGTAGCCCCAAAATTCTCCTTACCTCTGAATCTACTTCCTCTGATCCCTGCCTCCTAGGTACTGATGCTTCAGACTTTCATTTCCTCTAGCAAGTTGTATCTCCAAAGCGAGCTAAGGAAGTTCTACATGTGAGCATCCTTAGGCAGCTAGTCTTGTCCCTGGTGTCCCTCCCAATTTAGGCATACAGCTCTTCACATGGGCAGTTATGTGGGACCTGTTCCCCACCACCCTTGCCAGGGCCCCAAGTTTGTAAATGGTTAAGAGAAGAGACAGAGAGACAGACAGACAGAGAGACAGAGAGGCGAGAGACAGAGGCAGAGAGCGAGACAGGTAGAGAGGCGAAAGAAGCAGAGGAGAAACAGGCAGAGAGGAGAAAAAGGGAGTCAAAGAGAGAAAGAAAAAGACAGGAATAGTAAAAAACAAACAAACAAAAAACAAAAAACAAAACAGTGTGCCATATTCCTTTAAAAGCCAGGGTAAATTTAAAACCTATAATTGATAATTGAAGGTCTTCTCCCTGACCCTGTAACACTCCAATACTACCTTGTTGTCAGTGTAAACAAGGGCGTAGGCTGAAAACACTGAGACCACTGACAAACCGTAGCCTTCCTATCAAAAATCCTTAACCCAGTAACCCGGAGATGGCCCAAATGCATTCAATCTGTAGTGGCAAATGCTTTGCTAACAGAAGAAAGTAGAAAAGTAACTTTTAGAGGAAACCTCATTGTGAGCACACCTCACCAGTTCAGAATTATTCTAAGTCCAAAAAGCAAAAAGGTAGCTTACTAACTCAAAAATCTTAAAGTATAGGGCTATTCTGTTAGAAAAAGGTAATTTAACACTAACCACTGATAATTCCCTTAACCCAGCAGATTTCCTTACAGGGGATTTAAATCTTAATTACCATACGAAGGTCCAACCAGACCTAGGAGGAACTCCCTTCAGGATGACAGATGGTTCCTCCGGGGTGATTGAGGAAAAAACCACAATGAGCATTCAGTAATTGATAGGGAGACTCTTGTGGAAGCAGAGTTAGAAAAATAGCCTAATAATTGGTCTCCTCAAACTTACAAGCTGTTTGCCCTCAGCCAAGCCTTAAAGTACTTATAGAATCAAAAAGACTATCTCAATCCTGACTCCAAAGGTTACCTACACCCTCTCTGAAACAAATTTGCATAAGAATTGTTTATGGTAATGCATCTTGATGGCGCAGCTGGGTTGTTATGAAATACTCAGGAACCCAGTCCAGCTCTAGGACTCGCCCTCGAGCACAAAGGCAATGTTGGGCATGCTGGTAAAGGACTAGAATCCAGCAGCCCAGACCCCTTTCTTTGTGGTCAAGGAAGGCGGGAAAACAGGTGCAGGACTGCTACATTGGTGGGCGTAACTAATTCGATAAGCAGAGGCCCATGGGTGGTGATGCACCCTGGAAAGGAATAAGCATTAGGATCATAGAGGACGCTCTAGGACTAATGCTCATCGGAAAATGACTAGGGGTGCTGGCATCCCTATGTTCTTTTTTCAGATAGGAAATGTTCCCCTCAAGGCAAAAATGCCCCTAAGATGTATTCTGAAGAACTGGGACCAATCTGACCCTCAGACACTAAGAAAGAAACGACTTATATTCTTCTGCAGTACAGCCTGGCCACGATATCTTCTTCAAGGACGAGAAACCTGGCTGCCTGAGAGAAGTATAAATTATAACACCATCTTACAGCTAGACCTCTTTTGTAGAAAAGAAGGCAAATGGAGTCAAGTGCCATATGTACAAACTTTCTTTTCATTAAGAGACAACTCACAATTATGTAAAAAGTGTGATTTATGCCCTACAGGAAGCCCTCAGAGTCTACCTCCCTACCCCAGCGTCCCCCCAACTCCTTCCTCAACTAATAAGGAACCCCCTTCAACCCAAACAGTCCAAAAGGAGATAGACAAAGGGGTAAACAATGAACCCAAGAGTGCCAGTATTCCCTGATTATGCCCCCTCCAAGCAGTGGGAGGAGGAGAATTTGGCCCAGCCAGAGTGCATGTACCTTTTTCTCTCTCAGACTTGAAGCAAATTAAAATAGACCTAGGTAAATTCTCAGATAACCCTGATGGCTATATTGATGTTTTACAAGGGTTAGGGCAATCCTTTGATCTAACATGGAGACATATAATGTTACTGCCAAATCAGACATTAACCCCAAATGAGAGAAGTGCCGCCATAACTGCAGCCCGAGAGTTTGGCGGTCTCTGGTATCTCAGTCAGGTCAATGATAGGATGACAACAGAGGAAAGAGAACGATTCCCCACAGGCCAGCAGGCAGTTCCCAGCGTAGATCCTCATTGCGACACAGAATCAGAACATGGAGATTGGTGCCGCAGATATTTGCTAACTTGCGTGCTAGAAGGACTAAGGAAAACTAGGAAGAAGCCTATGAATTATTCAGTGATGTCCACTATAACACAGGGAAAGGAAGAAAATCCTACCACCTTTCTGGAGAGACTAAGGGAGGCATTGAGGAAGCATACCTCCCTGTCACCTGACTCTACTGAAGGCCAACTAATCTTACAGGATAAGTTTATCACTCAGTCAGCTGCAGACATTAGAAAAAACTTCAAAAGTCCGCCTTAGGCCCGGAGCAAAACTTAGAAACCCTATTGAACTTGGCAACTTGGGTTTTTTACATTAAAGATCAGGAGGAGCACGCGAAATGGGACAAACTGGATAAAAAAAAAAAAGGCCACCACTTCAGTCATGGCCCTCAGGCAAGCAGACTTTGGAGGCTCTGGAAAAGGGAAAACCTGGGCAGATTGAATGCCTAATAGGGCTTGCTTCCAGTGCGGTCTACAAGGACACTTTAAAAAAGATTGTACAACTAGAAATAAGCTGCCCCCCTGTCCATGGTCCTTATGTCAAGGGAATCACTGGAAGGCCAATTGTCTCAGGGGACAAAGGTCCTCTGAGTCAGAAGCCACTAACTAGATAATCCAGCAGCAGGACTGAGGGTGCCTGGGGCAAGTGCCAGCCCATGCCATCACCCTCACAGAGCCCCGGGTATGCTTGACTATTGAGGGCCAGGAGGTTAACTGCTTCCTGGACACTGGTGCGGCCTTCTCAGTCTTACTCTCCTGTCCTGGACAACTGTCCTCCAGATCTGTCGCTATCCGAGGGGTCCTAGGACAGCCAGTCACTAGATACTTCTCCCAGCCACTAAGTTGTGACTGGGGAGCTTTACTCTTTTCACATGCTTTTCCAATTATGCCTGAAAGCCCCACTCCCTTGTTAGGGAGAGACATTCTAGCAAAAGCAGGGGCCACTGTACACTTGAACATAGGAAAAGGAACACCCGTTTGTGGTCCCCTGCTTGAGGAAGGAATGAATCCTGAAGTCTGGGCAACAGAAGGACAATATGGATGAGCAAAGAATGCCCATCCTGTTCAAATTAAACTAAAGGATTCCGCCTCCTATACCCCAAAGGCAGTATCCCCTTAGACCCAAGGCGCAACAAAGATTCAAAAGAAACTGTTAAGGACCTAAAAGCCCAAGGTCTAGTAAAACCATGCAATAGCCCCTGTAATACTCCGATTTTAGGAGTACAGAAACCCAACGGACAGTGGAAGTTAGTGCAAGATCTCAGGATTATCAATGAGGCCATTGTCCCTCTATACCCAGCTGTACCTAACCCTTATACTCTGCTTTCCCAAATACCAGAGGAAGCAGAGTGATTTACAGTCCTGGACCTTAAAGATGCATTTTTCTGCATTCCTATACATCCTGACTCTCAATTCTTGTTTCCCTTTGAAGATCCTTCGAACCCAATGTCTCCACTCACCTGTACTGTTTTATCCCGAGGGTTCAGGGATAGCCTCCATCTATTTGGCCAGGCATTAGCCCAAGACTTGAGCCAGTTCTCACACCTGGACATGCTTATCCTTCCATATATGGATGATTTACTTTTAGCCGTCTGTTCAGAAACCGTGTGCCATCAAGCCACCCAAGCGCTCTTAAATTTCCCTATACCGCCTTATCCTCATCTCAAAACCCTAAAGCAACTAAGAGGGTTTCTTGGCATAACAGGCTTCTGCTGAATATGGATTCCCAGGTACGGTGAAATAGCAAGGCCATTATATTCAGTAATTAAGGAAACTCAGAAAGCCAATACCCATTTAGTAAGATGGACACCTGAAGCAGAAGTGGCTTTCCAGACCCAAAAGAAGGCCTTAACCCAAGCCCCGGTGTTAAGTTTGCCAACAGGGCAAGACTTTTCTTTATATGTCACAGAAAAAAACAAATAGCTCTAGGAGTCCTTAAACAGGTCCAAGGGATGAGCTTGCAACCCGTGGCATACCTGAGTAATGAAATTGATGTAGTGGCAAAGGGTTGGCCTCATTGTTTACGGGAAGGGGTGGCAGTAGCAGTCTTAGTATCTGAAGCAGTTAAAATAATACAGGGAAGAGATCTTACTGTGTGGACATCTCATGATGTGAACAGCATACTCACTGCTAAAGGAGACTTGTGGCTGTCAGACAACCATTCACTTAAATATCAGGCTCTATTACTTGAAAGGCCAGTGCTGCGACTGAGCACTTGTGCAACTCTTAACCCAGCCACATTTCTTCCAGACAATGAAGAAAAGATAGAATAACTATCAAAAAACAATTGCTCAAACCTACGCCACTCGAGGGGACCTTCTAGAGGTTCCCTTGACTGATCCCGACCTCAACTTGTATACTGATGCAAGTTCCTTTGTAGAAAAAGGACTTCAAAAAGCGGGGTATGCAGTGGTCAGTGATAATAGAATACTTGAAAGTAACCCTCTCACTCCAGGGACTAGTGCTCAGCTGGCAGAACTAATAGCCCTCACTCAGGCACTAGAATTAGGAGAAAGAAAAAGGGTAAATATATATACAGACTCTAAGTATGCTTACCTACTCCTCCATGCCCATGAGGCAATATGGAGAGAAAGGGAATTCCTAACTTCTGAGGGAACACCTATCAAACATCAGGAAGCCATCAGGAGATTATTATTGGCTATACAGAAACCTAAAGAGGTGGCAGTCTTACACAGCTGGGGTCATCAGAAAGGAAAGAGAAATAAAAGGGAACAGCCAAACAGATATTGAAGCAAAAAGAGCCACAAGGCAGGATCCTCCATTAGAAATGCTTATAGAAGGACCCCTAGTATGGGGTCATCCCCTCTGGGAAACCAAGCTCCAGTACTCAGAAGAAGAAATAGAATGGGGAACCTCACGAGGACACAGTTTCCTCCCCTCAGGGTGGCTAGCCACCGAAGAAGGAAAAATACTTTCACCTGCAGCTAACCAATGGCACACTGTGAAGTGTTCCAAAGAAATAATCCCCTGCACTGCAGGTTATACATTTCAATCCCTGTATCTTTAACCTTCTTGTTAAGTTTGTCTCTTCCAGAATCGAAGCTGTAAAACTACAAATGGTTCTTCAAATGGAGCCCCTGATGCAGTCCATGACTAAGATCTACCACGGACCCCTGGACAGGCCTGCTAGCCCATGCTCCGATGTTAATGACATCGAAGGCAACCCTCCCGAGGAAATCTCAACTGCACAACCCCTACTACACCCCAATTCAGCAGGAAGCAGTTAGAGCGGTCGTCAGCCAACCTCCCCAACAGCACTTGGGTTTTCCTGTTGAGAGCGGGGACTGAGGGACAGGAATAGCTGGATTTCCTAGGCCGACTAAGAATCCCTAATTCTAGCTGGGAAGGTGACCGCATTCACCTTTAAAACAGGGCTTGCAACTTAGCTCACACCCGACCAATCAGGTAGTAAAGAAAGCTCAGTAAAATGCTAATTAGGCAAAAACAGGAGGTAAAGAAATAGCCAATCATCTGTCGTCTGAGAGTACAGCGGGAGGGACAATGATCGGGATATAAGCCCAGGCATTCAAGCTGCCAACGGCTATCCTCTTTGGGTCCCCTCCCTTTCTATGGGAGCTCTGTTTTCACTCTATTAAATCGGGAAGAAAAAGAAAAGAAAAGAAACTCTTTGATCCCACAATATTTAAAATAAGTGAAAATTTTAAAAAAATACAGAAATGACAAACTCAAAATTTCCCCTCTTTTGGGGACAGGTACATATGATCAAGAAGAAATACATTAGCAACGTCAAAGGTTCTGATTCTTAAGTTGGGTGATGGGTAAATATGTGTTTGCTTTATTATTCTTTAAACTGTATGTGTATAATACATTCTTGTACAGGATGAATGTTTTAATATAAAGAAATAAAAAAATTTTATAAAAATAATGCAAATAGTCTGTCACAGAAGGTGCTCAATATATGGTAATTCTTACATAAGTAATAATAAAATTACATAATGCAATTAACTACAGTGTACACTGATCTAGAGCTAAGCTTAGTAATAAATGAGTTTTGTTGAAAGTTCACACTAGATGAATACCACATGTCATGTTAGGTAAGCTCTTACATTTAAGTTGGAAGTAACATGTTTTATCAAAAAGTAGGTCTCATATGTAAGCACAGTATGTATGGGGAAAAAAGTAAAATAAGTTGGTTCCAATAATTTATTAAATGACTAAGGTCATCTTTTAACCTGAAGCAAAAATAAAAGTTTGTTAATTAGACAAATAAATGTACTGAAGTTTTTCTGATGTCTGAATGATGAATTTTAAAAATTACTTTGTTACAATATTAGTCACACACTTTCAGCCTAATACAAAGAACATTTCATTAACATTGGGTATGTCATTGCTCTCTACAGTTTTCTTGAAATGTTACAGAAATGGCAAGAGGTAAAAGTAAATACCAGTGAAATGGCATCCATATCCCAAAGCATCTTCCATAGGTATAAATATACGGATAATGCAGAGGTATGATATTTGGATTTCAAGCCAAGCAATAAATTGTATCCCTATTTGCTAAGTTTATAATGCATATTTTTAAGTTTAATATTAGGATCAAATGAGACATATCCTATTCATACTTTGATACAATATATCACTACAAATAACTATGCTGAAATAACATTAAAATATCTGTATATTAAATCATTCTCAGAGTATTCATAGAAAGAGACAAATGTAAATCCATTTTATGGACAAGGAATTAAATAACTAGTTCAGTGTTATAAATTTCTCTACTTAAACCAATAAAATATAAAAGACTTCATGACAATGCCACATGTATATATACATATGTCTGAACATACATGTTTGTCATGTATGTGTGTGTGTGTGTATATATATATGACATTGTCTTGACAGGTAATTTCCTTAATCAAATTCTAACCTCTCTGCTTTCCTTAAAAATTGTACCAGGTAGGCTAATTACTTAATAAATTCATAATTAGCAAACATCCTTTCCTTGTGAAATTTTATTAAAACACGTTTTCGAGCTGCCACATGTAATGTTTATAGAAGATGAAAAATATATACTAATTTATTTTATTTTAAATACCTGATCATATTGGCCATATTTATTACTGAATAGGAATATGTTAAAAAGTAATGAACAATAAAGTTGAATCTGTCTACAAAGTAGCAACCAAGAGAAGGACCTATTTCAAGCTGAGGTGATACTGATATTATGACATTAATATGTAACTATGCAAAACAAGAAGAGTAGCTCAAGAAATAATTTGGGTGGATAGACGCTAATGTAGATTTTAGGAAAAAAGTTATTAAGATAAATATAATTTCAGATTCTGAAAAAAAAGAATGCTCTACTAAGTAAAATTAACAAGTCTATCTTGATTAAGAGCAGAGGCAGAATTTATAACAAATGTGGGTTTCTTTGATGTAAAACTGGCATTTTACTTTTCCACAAAAATAATTTGTTTAGGCTTAAAGTGGAACCAAAACTGGAATTCAGATTTAATGGCCAAGCAACTCATATTTCTCAGAATCAATACAAATTTTGATTTTCATACCTCTAAGAATATTAATCAGATTAAAAATAATATCATGTGCTAGAAAAATTTAAGTAAAATAACAAAGTCTGTCAGGTAGAGCAATTAGCTGGATAAATTTCTCCTTATCCAGAAGAATGAACATCTTGGATGTTCAGAAATGTATACTAAATCAATATCATTGAATAATTATTCATTTTTAGATATGTAACAGTCATGCTTTTAAACTTCAAACACTCTATTTTTGAAAATGTTACTATTAACTGATTGCAGACCAAGTGTTAGCCAGAACTTACATTTTAGCCACAAACAGAAACACATGTTACAAAAGATACTCAGGATTTTGAAAGTATAAAGGAAACATCTCAAGTATCTAATTAACTGGAAAATTTTATGGAGCACAAACCAGCTATTTAAACACTAATAGGTACTACAGGGTCTGTGGTGAAGACACTTATAATTTCATTGATAAAACAAGATATTGAAAAGATTACAGGGCACCAAAAAGTGAAGGTAAGTGCTATTAATGTGCAAAAGAAGGTAATGTTGGTCTGAACTATAAGAGTTAGCAAAGTCTGAATGAAGGAGATGGAATTGAATGACAAAATCCAGGACATCCTGCCTCAAAGTACGGCACTTTGGTGTTTAAGAAAATGGCAGAAGCAGGAAGGTCTTTCTTACCTTCTCTCACCTTTTCTCCCCTGAAGTGGGCCATAAAACCCAGCTGATTCTCCCCTAAAAGCAGATTAAAAGACCCTCATTCCAGAGAGGTCCTCCCTATACCCAGAGGAAAGGAAGTATCTTCAACTCTGAAGACACGGAGATGTTAAGAATCTGAACAACAGGCCTTGCTATGCTCCCCCCAGTTTATTACCATTAGATTACACCCTTTTGTGCTCCAACTACACTTTTGTATGACTGTTCATAAAAATACAGTTTTCCCTGTTTCTTTGGGTTTTCATTTCTGAAGGTTCTCATGTCATGTAAAACATACATTAAATAAATCTGCATGCTATTTTATTGTTAATCTGTCTTTTGTTATAGGTGTCTGGGCCATGAATCTACCGATGGGTGAGAAATCTTTTCTCCCCTGTGTGAGTTAGAATTTAGATAAGATTTAAATTGGCAATGAGAAAGGACTATCATAGGACCAAGCAAAGGTATGGATATAGGAATAAACAGACGGTGTACTTTATTTTAGCTATGCATTTTAATACTCTTCCTAAAATGTAAAAATGCTTTATCCTCAAAAACTGACAGGAAGGTAGAGTTTATATACCTTCCTTTCAGCAGTATATCCATCTTAAAAAAAAAAAAAAAAAAAAAAAAAAAAAAAAGTGGCTTATTTTTCCCTTCAGATCCCTGGTAACCTGATAAGAAATGCTTCTGAGTGCTTTTCTGCCTTTACTTTTTCTTTTTTAATTATCTTAAGTTTCTTTTACATCAGAGTCTCAATGTTCCACTTTCCCCAGGACTATTTTTTAGTGCTTTAGTATATTGCCACCATCTTTCTATTTAGTGGACATCTGACTATTTTGTTCTTTAAAATTTTGTTTCTCTTTACTTAAAAAAATTGAATAATGGACTATTACTTGATTGCATTTATTGCCATTATCTGTGAAGCCTCATCTACTTTGCCATAATTTGTTACATCTTTGCATACATTCTAGACTGTAAAAATCATATTTGTCTTATTCTCAGAGGAGAAAACTGTTTGATCCAAATGCCAATTTAATTATGAAAGATTTTATTTCTATTTTGTACTAGTGAACCAACATGAACTACCAAATTCAAATGTGAATTAAATAATTTAAATCCAAACTGCCATTCATTTAATTGTAAATAAGTAACTTCAAGAAACTAATGACTCCAGTACTTTATCCTCTCAAAGAAGGAGAGTACTTCTTTCCTGTTTTTGTCTTACGGAAGAAAAATGAAAATTTAAAGGATTTACCATTTCCAGTTTCTCTGCCTTAAAGCGAACAGAGGGATTTAGGGAGATCTTTTCTTGTAGTCCATAATTTTCAGTCCAGGCAGAAGCAACATCTAAGAGACAACAGGGTGCACATTAATTGGGAACTTAATTGGAATAGAAATTTTCATTTGACAGGATACGTTCTGAGTTCCTGCTGTTCAAAAATAATTCTAGCTAATCAGTTGGCAGCTTTTAGTTTTGTTTTCGTAACTTTTTCTTTTTTTTTCCTTTTCTTTTCTTTTTTCTTTTGAGACGGAGTCTCACTCTGTCACCCAGGCTGGAGTGCAGTGGCGTGATCTTGGCTCAATGTCCGCCTCCCGGGTTCAAGCGATTCTCCTGCCTCAGCCTCCCGAGTAGCTGGGACTACAGGTGCATGCCACCACGCCTGGCTAGTTTTTGTATTTTTAGTTAGAGACAGGGTTTCATTATGTTGGCCAGGCAGGTCTCAAACTCCTGACCTCAGGTGATCTGCCTTCCTCGGCCTCGCAAACTGCCGGGATTACAGGAGTGAGCCACCGCACCCGGCCAGTTTTCATAATTTTTTTAAGTCTAAATTTTTTATATAAGCTGTCTTCACTTAAGTCCTAAGATACAAGAGTAGCCAATTATGCATTGTGAAGTCCCAAAGATATATTAACTTAAAAGACAAACATACATCCCACCACTACTACATCACCACAATGCCTTAAAAAGATAAAAAGTCTTTTTGTTCAAAGATGTTGATATTTTTTCAAGTGGTAAAAGTGTTTTGTGATGTGAATTCTGGAAGTACTCTGGAAAAAAAACATAAATGCAAGTCATTTCAAGTTTGCACATAAAGCATTATATAGATTCTGTACTTTGAGCTAAAAATCTTATCTCTTATTTTAAAGACAGGTTACATTTCAAGTAGCATAAATGAATTTTCAAGAGCTAAAAGTCATACACTTCTTATCCATTTTCCTACATCTTCTCAATATACCCTGATTATTTAAACGAGCCTTTGTCCTTATTGCACGAATAAAAAAGATGCTACAAAAGACCAGAACTTGAAATACTGTATGTTTTAATATGCCAAAGTTTGTAAAACAAATTCCTGTAATTCATGTTGATCTTACTATCTAAATTGCCACTATTCTAAATACACTTTTAAATGATATTTTACTAGTTCTACATAGAAACAAGAGGAAGAAGAAAAATCTTTGGAAAATGTCACATCTTTATGCAGTGTTTTAATTTTTTAAAATTTCTCAGAGCATCTGTCTCTAAGTACAAAATGATTTGCATTCTCTTAAGAATATAAGAAGTGCATATGAAAATAAATAGTCTTCCTCTAAACCTTTAACACATCCTTAACATTCTATGTAAAATCTTTAATATAGCTTATAGGTGTCAAGATCATAAAAAAATGGATGCTGACTTTTAGCTTCAAATGGAATTAAACTTTGAAAAAGACTGATTTTAGTATTAAATAGAATTTTTACAATTCTGATAAAAGTAAGTGAATCTCCTTTGTAATCATACCTAATTGTTGGCTATGAAATTAAAAATAATATATACATAGTGTGTATATATATACACACATACATACACATATATTCACATACATATGTGGGTATGCATATATATACACACACATATACACACATATACATATACACACATATATGTATATGTGTGTGTATATATACATATAATTTTTTTATATACATACATGTAATTTTTTTCCTCTCCTAAGAGAAATTCTATGCCAAACCTAAAGTGTAGTATAAAGATCAGCATGGAGTGGAATGATATGGAAGACCAACCAGCAGATAACTTTATTTTTCATCCTTTAAGGTTTGGATATGTGAAGCTTGTCCAACGACTTCCAGCTTGGTGTTTGGCCTGCAATTAAGGCACATTAACACTAGGTGGACCCAAGTGAACCTGATTATGGTCTCAAAGACTAAACTTGGGCTTGAATTACTCATTTCAAGTGTTAAGTAATTGAAAGAGTTGCAGAGGGGAGAGCAAGGGGAAGAGAGGAGAATGAGAGAAGGTGAGACAGGAACACTTACAACATTGACATACTGAGGAATGTGTTCTCACGTTTTCCTACATCTAAGCATAAAAATTTGCTATATTGGCCGGGTGCAGTGGCTCATGCCTGTAATCCCAGCACTTCGGGAGGCCAAAGCGGGCGGATCATGAGGTCAGGAGATCGAGACCATCTTGACTAACACGGTGAAACCCCGTCTCTACTAAAAATACAAAAAATTAGCCGGGCGTGGTGGCGGGTGCCTGTAGTCCCAGCTACTGGGGAGGCTGAGGCAGGAGAATGGCGTGAACCCGGGAGGTGGAGCTTGCAGTGAGCTGAGATTGTGCCACTGCACTCCAGGCTGGGTGACAGAGACTCCGTTAAAAAAAAAAAAATGCTATATCTAACAGTGAAAAGAACAAAAGCTCCTATCTTCTATCTAAACAGTAAACTATGTACCTATATAAGCTCATTAATCTTCACAGTGACCACAGATGTTATTATTCCCATCCCAAAGATAAAAGACCAAGGCAGGAAAAGGTAAAGAAATTAGCCTAGGTCACATAGCTAGTACATGATAATGTTAGGAGTCTAATCTCTTGTGACTCCAGACCAATGTTCTTAAATGTGTTCAACATCTTTAATAATGGGTTTGCTCATCTACAAAGTTGGAGGAATAAACCAGATTGCCTCATAGGAGTTAGAAGATCAACAATATCATAGAAAACTACTGTGAAAACATATACAGTATTATTAATATCAACACAGAGACACTGTATTATAAGGAGATTTAATGTAAAATTATACTAACCTTCATTTAACAATATGCAATCAGGGCTTAACAAAATCTTTTTCCAGACAACTTACACCTTTACTTTTGAGTTAAAACCTTAAGAGGGTCTGTGTATAACTCCAGCATACTTTGTCAATTCAGAGTAGCTTTACCCGAAAGCCCCTCACAGACAGTTTTCCTCATCTGCCAATGACATCTCTCTATCCCAGCCCCAAGCTCTTTATTTGCTCCTCTCTGGGGGAGTGAGTATTTCCAAGTATCGCTTATTATTCTCTTGGATCTCTCTCCTTCTTGTCCTTCTCCTTCTCCTCCTCCTTCCCCTTCCTCCTCCTTCTCCTTTCTTTAGAGACAGCGTCTTGGTCTTGCTCTGTCTCTCAGGCTGGAGTGCAGTATCCTGAACATAGCTCACTGCAACTTTGACCTCCTGGGCTCACGTGATCCTCCCACCTCAGATTCCCAAGTAGCTGGAACCACAGGTGCATGCCACCATGTCCAGTTAATTTTTTAATTTTTGTAGAAACAGGGTCTCGCAATATTGCCCAAGCTGGTCTTGAACCCCTGGGCTCAAGTGATTTCTCCCATCTCGACCTTCCAAAGTGCTGAGATTATAGGTGTGAGCCACCATGCCTGGCTCCTCTCAGATCTTCTGTTCCTATCCTCTTTGTAGCAGCAGAAGAAAAGGAATGTTTTGTAAGGAAGGATCAATACAATTTACTTAATACCACGAACTCTGAATGGATATTTTTCCCCATAACTACTTTATTTCAGTTTCAAAAGACTTGGTCTAAAGGAATTAAGTCTTTACACTATTAGTAAAGTTAAAATAATGACTATTTCTTCATGCAACAATTCTTTTTTTTTTGAGATGGTGTCTTGCTCTGTCACCCAGGCTGGAGTGCAGTGGCATAATCTCAGCTCACTGCAACCTGTGCCTTCCGGGTTTAAGCAATTCTCCTGCCTCAGCCTCCCGACTAGCTGGGACTTCAGGCATGTACCACCATGCCTGGCTAATTTCTTTTTTTTTTTTTTTGCATTTTTAGTAGAGATGAGGTTTTACTATGTTGGTCAGGCTGGTCTCGAACTCCTGACCTCAACTGATCTGCCCATCTCGGCCTCTCAAAGTGCTGGGATTACAGACGTGATATTCAACTTATATACGGCACTAGTGAACAACTCTGGATTTTGAAATAAATTTCTGTAATAGCATCGTTTTTGAAAACATTTAAATATTATGTGGATTTTTAAAATTCTAACCAATTTTTACACTTTGGGATGATTTTTAGATAAGAACAGACATAGAACTATCTAATTACATTTACTTTTGTTGAGGTTAACATTAAAATTTGTTTATATTTTTTGAATTAGTATCAGGTAACTGAAGGAATCTAGAAGTGATGGTTAATTTCTGATTTGTAACCATCTATAATTAGGTACTTATAACATGCAAATCACAATATATATAAATTATCTAGAGATAATTTAGAGGTGATTTTGCCTTTTTTCCACTCCCCAGAAATATCTTGCCTATTACATTTATGTAGAAGAAAACGAGACCGAGTTGACACAATTTCTACGCTAGAAAAATGTTCCATCTTAATTGTATTTTAGTATTTACTTTACCTATAACTTACTTAAATATATTTTTCACTAACCTATTTTTCTACTACAGAATCTACCACTGTTCTTACAGCGACTGGTATACATTTACCTGAGATTATTTACTGTTAACAAGATCTCTGTTCTAATCACAGCTGACTCTTGGAGTCATCTGACCTCTAGTTCATCCTTAGTTCTTTCATTTGTGGTGCTTCCTTAACTTGAAACCATCTCCTGTGTTCAGTTATCAATTGATGTTTACCACGTTTTTCAAGATATGGATAATGTCTGACTTTTGACAAGAAATTTTTCTTAATTTCTGCATATTGTGACAGATTCCTTATTATATACTAGGTTTTGGGGTCAAGGGGAGGACATAAAATTGAATCAAGAATTGGAAGCTTTTCCTTCTGCTCTATAAACACGACCTAGAATATTATCTGAGCTATACTCTAAGCTATAGGTTCTGTATTATTAGTAACAGGAAAATTTAGTAGGCATATACTATGCACTAATTATAATATAAGTGCTTGACATGCATGATCTTGTTTAATCCTCATAACAACTCCGTGTAACTTGTAACTCTTTCAAGGTTACAGAGTTAATAAGATGAAAGCAAGAACTTGAACACTGAGTCTGTATCCAGAGTCTGGTGGTAATCACTGTGCCTTCCTTATACCATACTCATAGCACTCACTACTTCTTTCCTTAGGCCTCTATGTTCATGTCTTTACATAATTTGTTTAAATGTGTTATTTATCCACAAGACAGAATGGTTTTTAGAGTAACAAAACCACTCACATCCTGCTCCGATTAACACAAAAAACTGCAAATAGTAGCTGCTTGATAAAATAAACATACACACACATCTATAAACAAACACATGCATATAAATTAGAATGTTTCCTAATTTGAATAATCAGAATTTTTAGCCCCATGTTTTATTTCACAATATACTATTAAGTATCTCACAGAAAATATCCTAATTTCTTCATAAATCCCATTGTACTGTATTCTATATAACACAGTAAATCCTTACTGAATAAAAGGTTAAAAGAGGCATTGAATAGTTCAATTACTTTAAAAGTTAAAAACATGTTATATAATTATTAATAATTTATAATATAATCAAGGAATAAAGGATTCTGACTTCCATCATCCAGCAATTTTGATGTTCATCTCATGACTGTTTCATTTGTCTTTTTCTTCTCATACAGGTTCCCAGTTTAAAATATAGTACATCCAGAGACTGGAAATTAATTACATAAGAGGAATAATACTATAAAGTTTCTAAGGGTCAATAAATCTAAGTAAAAGCAAATATAACTCATGGCTGAAGATTGCTATTAACCCACTGGTAAATACCACCCCAAATCGGAGTAAACCACTGTGGAATCTAGTATAAACTCCTGTAAAGATTGGCAGCTATTGGGCTGGGAGCAGTGGCTCATGCCTGTAATCCCAGCACTTTGGGAGGCTGAGGCAGGTAGATCACGAGGTCAGGAAATCAAGATCATCCTGGCTAACACGGTGAAACCCCGTCTCTACTAAAAGTACAAAAAATTAGTTGGGCATGGTGGCGGGCACCTGTAGTCCCAGCTACTCGGGAGGCTGAGCCAGGGGAATGGCATAAACCCAGGAGGCAGAGCTTCGACAGAGCGAGACTCTGTCTCAAAAAAAAGATTGGTTGCTATTTAATTTAAATTAATGCTTCCTTATTTTTCTGTTCTTATATGAATAATGCTATTAAAACAAAACTAAAATATACAGGTAAAAATTTGCATTATAATTAGGCATATATAATTAGTTTTTCAGTTATGTTTAGTCTTTTTATGGTTGTGTTTAACTTTTGGAGATAATTTCAGGAGACTTTTTCTTGATATTGATCCTGTAAGCACCTTACAACCAAATAAAAATCCTTATTTTACACTTGGCTTAGATAATTAATGCTTTATTGTTTTAAAAAGTCAGTAAATCATTTTATGGTAATTAAGAATCAATAATAATGAATTAACAATACTGACATCCTTTCTGATTGATATCCATATGATTTCTTACAAAAAAACAAGACACATTTCTTTTCTTAAGGTATGCTCCCTTCTATAATGTGTTTTCTGAAAGGTGTATTTAATATGCCTCATCAGTATTGCACCAAAAGGACACGGCAACCTAATCTTGATCTTTATAGAAGACTTTTCATTATTTGATTTAAACAATTCATGAATTATTATAGCTTTATAAACACTGTTATGACAATGCATCTTTTGAAATTTCAACTCTTTGTTCAGAGAAATTTCTAATAAAAGTCATATTTTAACAGGGACCAACATAAAGACATTATTTTTACTTTTTCATTCACTGAAGGAACAAAGACATAATTCACCCTTCTTCGAAGTCTTAAGTCACATTACATACTCCTCATTGAGAGAGAATTGAAAAATAAAAAAACAGGAAAGAGAAATTAAACGTGTATTTACCTGTATTAGACAAACCCACAGAACTGTTTTCTGAAGAAGTAATTGGAATCTGTTCTGTTTTGTTGTATCCAGTTTTTATCTGTGAAAGAAAATGAGGAACATGCAATGTCATTTACTAAAGTAGGTCACTTGAAGCCCATGTTAACATAAAAAGAATGGTTACAGAGATTAAAGTAATTGTCCCTCAAACATGAACCCTCTAAAATTTTGGTATATGCATCTTCAAACAAAGCAATTCAGAATTAAAGGTAACAATTGCTTTCAGCTCTACCACATCCAAGGATAACAAAATATAAGGCCACACATGTTGTCTTTTAAAAGTATTATAGCTGCAAGTGACAAAGTATAAGGGGCTGACAGAAAATCGTATACTCTGTCTCTGTTCAGCATGTACCAGAGACTGAAGTTACCTTTGACGAATTTTATTCTACTGATTAAAAGCATAAGTTCCCTATTTTACAGCTAACACAGACATAAATAATACACTCTTTATTCTATAACTGTAATTTGTTAGGACAGTATAGCAGTTAGTAATTGAGTATGTTAATTCTGATATAGAAATTGCCCATTTTGTGTGATTCTACTTGGGTGAACTATAGCACGCATGAAGGTGCAATACCCTCTTAGACTGGATTAGCCTGGGATTAGCTTCACTGTGTGGGAAAGAAGCTAAGGAACAAAAGGAAGATGGCCTGACTTCAGTCAAGCAGAGAACAGAAATGGCAAATAACTAAACCAACTGAAACTAAATATGACATTCCTAACATAGTTTTGAGTGATATCTAGGCATATCTTTGTGGAACCATTTTGTCAAGCTGGTATTTTCTAACCCATCATGCTTCTGGCCACAGGACATGCTGACTTAAAATATGTTTATTGAAAACACAGCATCAAAATTTTAAATAGAAAAAAATAAAAAAAACTTTCAAAGAAATATTAATTTGTTAACAATTTTACTGAAATAATTCTATATGTATATAACCAATGTAAAAATGTATAGGGAATTTATGGAGTACATACATAAATTTAAGATTACCTGACTTACCTCACAAGAAGGTAAAATGGCATTATTTGTTTTGGGAGTGGATGAGGTCTTTGGGATTAGTATTTCAGGAGGAGAAGAAAAAAAACTAAATGTTGAGGCTTGAGGTCCATATTCTCCTGAAGCTTCTACAAGTGATGTACATGACAGATTTTCTGGCTGAATGTTGTTGGATTTTTGTCTGATGAATGCTATCTCCCAAGCAGATTCTGACCTAGTATTAAAAAGAAATCACTTTATGGATATGCTACGAATACAGTACAACTGAATTCCAAGATAATGTTTCAAATGTTATTAAAAAATATTTCTTATAAAGTACTTAACACATCTTAAATTACTGCTTCCAAGGAGACATCTTAAATGACTCATTCTATCCCGTGGGTAGTATAGTTACCTCAACTTGGCTCTGGTAATTATGCTTTTTGCCTCTTCAAATGATACACCAATCATAGATTCCTTGTTGACTGAGACAAGTTGATCTCCTGGTTTCAAACGACCATCCTAACAAAAACAGTAACATTTATAAAGGAACTAATGGGGTATTTAAAAAAAATTGATGCAATTAAAGCAATGAAAAGTTTTTGTGAAGAACACCTTCAAAAAGAGTAAAAAGTAAAATCTTAGACAATCTCAGTAGCAAAATGTCTTGATTAAAGTCTGGTTTAGTAATATATATGAGTAAAATGGAATGGTTCATGCATTCCATGAATAAATTTACATGCTAAAGAATTCTGAATATGGCAGGTAGGACATAGGCCAGTATACCAGGAAAAGGGACCTGTTTTAAAAACTGAGCACTATGAGGCTGATCAAGCTCTGACTCTGTGATAAAGTGGGCCAAATAACTGTGGGATTATTTCAGAATACAAAACTCATTTACTTTAATTTCTCTGCATTCCTACATATTTCCTCCCACCGAACTGTTTAATGTGCAGTTATCCCACATTGAAATTTTTAAAACTTTAGTCAAGGGTCTTTTTTTAATAAAACTTTTAAATTTTCAAAATTTTTTGTAGAGATGAGGTCTCATAACACTGCCTAGGCTGGTCTCAAACTCCTGGGCTCAAGCCTAGAATCACCTCGGCCTCCCAAAGTTCCGGGATTACAGGTGAAAGCCACTGCGCCTGGCCAAGGATTTTAATTATATTGATCCTACCTGTATTTCAGCATCATCTTTTTTACTAGACCTGCTATCCCCCTGTGATTAAGGCCTAGTTGGCTGTGCATATATTGTTAGCCATGTCCTGCTAATAATGACAATTCTAACTGGCTGCCTGGTGTTGCCTTTGCTAAGGCCTGGCTTGCTCATAGCTAGCCTAACTGAATAAGACAGAGCATATCAGGAACAAGAGTTAATGTAGTTGTTAGATAAGTTTCCCAGTTTTTGTCTTTTCTTTTCATTCAAACCAGAAAATAAAAATAAGCTTTCTTCTTTTACAGCTCCTAAGGTATTTCCCTATTTATCATTAATTAGTACAGTGGTAGAAACCATTATTTTTATAACTACAGAAAAAGCTTATATGGTTAAAAAGGGAGATTTTCACCTTGATGGTACTTAAGTAACTTTCACAAATTCAAGAAAACATCTTTCTTTAGTCTTATCTACTAAAATATATCCCTTGGATACTGATCTTTAATCTAAGCTGTATTATTTATAATAATGGTGATTCACAGTTATTTTATTCCTAAATAACAATAGGTATTATTTTTTAAAAAGACATGAAGTACTATCTCTTTCACTGACTAAAGAATACATAGGAAAACAACAAAATTGACATAAAACATTCATGAAAGGATTTCATAGAAACATATCTCAAATACTGTGTAAAAGATGATATAATCTAGATGCATAATGACCCTATCCTACTGAAATGTAAACATTATTTAAAATACTTAAGCCAACAGAGTCAACTTAATTTTAAAACATATATAAGCCACAGTGGCTCACGTCTGTACACCCAACACTTTGGGAGGCTAAGGCAGAAAGATTGCTTGAGCCCAGGAGTTTGAGACCAGCCTGGGCAATAGAGTTAGACCCCATCTTTCAAAAAAAAAAAAAAATAGCTGGCACATGTCTGTAGTCTCCGTTACTCAGGAGGCTAAAGTGGGAGGATCACTTGAACCCAGGAGGTCAAGGTCATGATTGCACCACTGCTCTCCAGCCTGGGCAACAAAGCAAAATTCTGTCTCAAAAAAAAAAAAAAAAAAAAAAAAAATATATATATATATATATATCTATCTATCTATCTATCTATCTCATATATATATATCTCTCTCATATATATATCATATATATTTTTATTTTATATATAATTTGAAAACAAATTTTGATTTTATGTAAATATGTGATTAAATATAGTTAGCAAAGTCAGACAACAAAACATGCAGTGTTAGTACAGAGAAAAAGTTCACATGAAGGCAATTTAACCCATCTTATATTAAAGTACGCTGATGTACCGAAGCAGCATTTTCTGGCAGGAAGAGAGTCAGAGAAGAGAAGAAGAAGCATGCCTTCTGACTATGACTTCTGGTGTTTACATATTTTTTTCTTTCTAAAAAGTATTCATAGCAGTTAGTTTTTTTCTTTGCCTCCTAGAATAAGATCTCAGCTGATCATGTGAATTTCTGAACCTGTTTAAAAGTCAGAACCTGCAAATGAAAACAAAGCTATTTTTGTAAGTCTGGCATTCGAGTGCATTCTGCCCCAGCTGGATTAATGTATATGTGAAGATACTAACTTCAGAGATATGCTGAGATCTCTTCCACACAGTCTAGATTTCAATTCAGCAGTTACAGAGCAACTACCTGACATGCGAGGCAATGTGCCAAGCACTTTCATATGCTGAACTTCAGATCTGAATTCTTTCACATTGACATTCATGCAGATGTTGAAATAATAATATATTCCTGACCACGTAAACACTTCTGTTAAAAAAGACCAGTACTATTCATTTCTATATTATGACTTTGGTATATAGTTTCCTAAATAATACATTTCAATATTATCAGAAACCATCTATACAGCCTAATTCTGATTTAACTAACTCATTATACCTAATACTAAGGAACAGTCCTTCCGTAAGCCTTAAGATTCCTTTCCTATACTTTTACAAGATGTAGACTGACAGGAACCTTCTTTTAACTCCAGTTATTATTGTGAACTGAGGGAAGCTGTTTAGCTTTTATGAAACTCCATTTTCTTAGCCGTAGAATGGGGATAAATATATGTAACACGAGGTTGCTATAAGAAGTAACATGTGTAAATTATAGCACATTATAGATGTTAAATAAGATGAGGTGAATGAGACTTCCATATCTGTTGTGGACAATTTTCATACTGATAGCAAATTTAATTATATTACTCATCAGACTGAGAAACTTCGATGGCTGCCAACTGGTAGGAAAAGTTGAAACTCCTCAGCGTCCCAAACCCAGCACAACAAATTTACTGCAGCTTATTTTTTCTAGCTTCACCATTCACCTTCCACACCAGCATATAAATTCTTCATGCTACTCTCAGAGAATGTGCCTCAAATCAGCCATGGTCTTTCGAACCTCAATGTTTTTACACATGTGAATTCCCATCTAGAATGCCACCATCTATCCTCCCACTTCTCTGTGATAAACTCTGACTTAAACGTCACAGCCCAATTCAAACACTATCTCTGCTGCAAGTTTTCTCTAGTTCCCCAGGATTTACTTAATTGTTGTATCTTTTTACTCAAAAAACACTTTTACTTACCTAAAGGATTGCACTTAATCTGTATGGTTCTTATGTTTACACATCCGCTTTTCCCTGCCTTCGCGTTAGAATATACTAAATTAGCAACTCCCAATCTAGGGGCAATGATTCTTTTAGTGGGCCGGAATCACCAATTCTTTCAGTTAGGCAGAACTAGAACTCTGTCCTTTTCATGGTTATTTCCCTGGCACAGTGCTAGGTACACAGGAAGTCCACAGTAGGTTAAAGGGGGCCAAGAAACAGTCTGAGGATTTTAGGGTAGCTATGACAGAAATAATAATGGCAAAGGAATAAAGAGAGTGACACTGCAAAGGGAACCATCTTGGCTGCTACTTCTTCAGCTCCCACCAGTGGGACCGGTTTCTTCATAGTTTGCCATCCAGAGGCCTGATCCTGCTATTTATCTAAAAGCCTTAGCCCTGGTTCCAGCGCTATGCTCAGCATGAAAACAGATTTCCTCTGAAAGTTAAATATATCCTACTTCAATGCCACCAATTACATGATGACATTGATTGTGAGACCTATAATTTCAGAGATAGAAGAGGAAAAGTTACATATATACACACACTCAGAAGTATATTACATACCGATATATGCATGTTATATATATGTGTGTGTATGTGCATGCATAGCTTATATGTGTATGTTTTAATGTATGTCTTAGAACCAACTGAAGAAAATATGAAATATACTATCAGATTTGAAGAGAGGATTTTGATTTCTGTCTGCTTTCCCTATGTTACCAGCAACAAAAGAAAGAAAAAAAAAAATGAACATTTGAGAACTTTAAAGTATTGTCGGAAATCTGACACAAAGGCCCAAGGAGGAAGTACCTTGGTGTGGAGCCCAAATGGTGCCAGTGGAAGGGTAAATAAGCAGATCAGAAATCCTCGGAAATGTGACAAAATGACTACGGAACCATTCATTCCTAAATTTAAACCAAGCAAGTATGTATGTGTCAGGCACCACACCAAAGACCAACAACGTTCCTGTGAATAAAATCAGAGAGCATCCTTGCCTTTAAGAAACACTGTCTTGTGGTTCAGGCAGAGTTGATTAAACAATCATAAATATAAATACATCATTACAAACTGAGATAGGTGACACAAAGGAAAGGAACAGGAGTTAGGAGCATATATAGAAAAAATAAAACCTAGCCTAGACTGGGGAAAAGCAGGCAACATAATCCTTAGGCAATAGTATTTGAATTGATAAGGAAATAATACGGGAAAGAAAATGGAGTGCTGTTTCCAGACTAAGGGAACAGCATATGACATGGAAAAAAAAAAAAATTGGCCCCTTCCAGGAACTGAGAAAATGCATAGTGATAGAGAGCCAGAGAAGGAGAGGGCAGAAGCCACACTATATGGAACCTTGTAGGCAACCAAATATTAGTAAGATATAGGTTGGGAGGGAAATAGATACGGCGCATGAGAACAAACAATGTTACTGAAAGAGCTGATTCAAAACTGATGACAGTTTAAGCTCCAGTGATGAGAATGAAGATCAAGAAGACTGATGGATTCAAGAGATATTTAGAGAGTAGAAAGTCAATGGTATGTGTTAATGAATTGAATAGTGTCATGGGAGTGGAAATAAATTTTCTAACTTTGTGTACCTGGCTGTCTTTCACCAAGACTAGGTAAACTGGAAGAGACTCTGTTTGGGAAGAGATGAGCAGAATATGGTGTGATGTAAATGTTATGAGTTCAGCTTCAGAAATGTTGAGTTTGAGATACCCTTAAGAGGTCCAAGCAAAAATGTTGATCAGGGAATTGAATATGGGTATGACGCTTAAAGGAGTGTCTAGGCCAGAAAAAGGGTCTAGGATTGACCCCAGATAGATACGGGACTAGCTGACAAGGTAAAAGGGCCTTGGACCTCTCTTATTTCCTTAACTTTAGCAACTAATATAGTTGTTCTCAATTTATAGGGTGCCTCTAGCTCTTAGAGCTGAGGAAATCTTGGTTCTACTTGAACTGAAAAGATGTATTCATAATATCCCATATTTGAATTCTGGATATGTTTTTCAAAGAAACATAATATTTTGCTTCTACTAAACCAGTATTTCATTCTCATATTTTCCAGGAGGAAAACATTTGGGGTGGGTGGTGGCAAACCATGAATAATTAAAGAAAAGTCCTTCTGAGTCCCAATAACTCCCTTACAGTTTGGAAGATTTGCAAATATAAATGAAATATAATCTAGCTATAAGCTTGAGATTACCTATATTGTTAATTACGAAACATTATAATGTTAAAATTACAGAAAGTTAAAGCATTCATGCGCATTTAAAAAATATTAACAGTTACTCAGTTCAGCAACTTCATTAAGATAACCTTATGAGTTTGTGTTTCCTATTCTACAGATTATACTATGTAGAAATTCTGTGCAGACTAGAAATTTATAACATGTTAAAACAGTATTTAGAATACAGTGAATGTATCGTTATTAATACATTGTTTTGAAATAGTTATATCAATTTTGTATTTGAAGAATAAATATGCATATGCATACAGCTCTCCATCTTGAGAAAATATTTAAAAATAATGTAAGCACTAGAAAATTACTCTTGTATACGTTTTTTAATTTTTTATTTTTTAGAGACGCTCTGTTGCCCAGGCTGGAGTGTAGTGATGCAATCATAGCTCACTGCAACCTGGAACTCCTGGGCTCAAGCGATCCTTCCGCCCGGGCCTCCAAAAGTGCTGGGATTACAGGCATGAGCCATTGCCCCCGGTCCTCTTCTCCTACACCTTTTTCTATCTTGCCTGTTTTTGGTCAGCTGTGACCAGGTAGAAAGAACATTAATAGCTTTGTGCTGCCCTCTAGTGGTAGGTAGAGAATATAGTCAATGAGAAAATTTTACCTTTTAATACTTCTTTCAATGAAATTCTAAGAAAAAGTAGATATTATAAGAATAATTCCTTAATTTGCTATCACTGACAGAAGACAAAGAGTCATTCAGCACCACTGCTATCAATTTATTACTCTAACTCCAAATAGTTTTCATCGTAATAAACAAGCACAAATTCATGCTTATCTTAAAAGCAAATTCTTAGCTTAGGCGCGGTAGCTCACGCCTGTAATCCCAGCACTTGGCGATGCTGAGGCAGATGGATAACCTGAAGTCAGGAGTTCGAGACTAGCCTGGCCAACATGGTGAAACTCCGTCTCTACTAAAAATATAAAAATTAGTTAGGTGTGTTGGCACGCACCTGCAATCCCAGCTACTCGGGAAGCTGAGGTGGGAGAATCGCTTGAACCTGGGAGGTGGAGGTTGCAGTGAGCCGAGATTGTGCCACTGCACTCCAGCCTGGGCAACAGAGTGAGACTCTGTCTCAAAAAAAAAAAAAAAAAGAAAAAAGAAAAAAAAGCAAGCAAATTCTTATCATTTGTTAGGTACCTTGATCTATTATTGCGTTATATCAAGGGTAGTTTAAGAAATGCCTTAGCTTATATTGAACACACACACACACCTCTCAGCTTTAACACTAAAGAAACACCTCGGCCGGGTGCGGTGGCTCACGCCTGTAATCCCAGCACTTTGGGAGGCCGAGGTGGGCGGATCACGAGGTCAGGAGCTAGGAGACCATCCTGGCTAACACGGTGAAACCCCATCTCTACTAAAAATACAAAAATTAGCCAGGCCTGGTGGCGGGCGCCTGTAGTCCCAGCTACTCTGGAGGCTAAGGTAGGAGAACGGCGTGAACCCGGGAGGCGGAGCTTGCAGTGAGCCGAGATCGCGCCACTGCACTCCAGCCTGGGCGACAGAGCAAGACTCCGTCTGAAGGAAAAGAAAAAAAAAAAAAAAGAAAAGAAACACCTCAATTCTTGGAAGAAAAAAATTCAATTTTTGGTTTGTTTGGATTTGTTTAAATTTAGTTTTTAAATATGTTGATTAATAATTTAAATTTAATAGCCAAAAAATTATATCATTAAACTTATTAAATAATACTTTTTTTGAGACAGGGTCTCACTCTGTCATCCAGGCTAGAGTGCAGTGGCACGATCACACCTCACTGCTCTTGATCTTCAGGGTTCAAGCAATACTCCCACCTCAGCCTCCAAGTACCTGGGACTACTGGCAGGCGCCTCCACGCCCGGCTGATTTTTTTTATTTTTAATAGAGTTCAAGTCTCTCTACGTTGCCCAGGCTGGTCTCAAACTCCTGAGCTCAAGCAATCTTCCTGCCTCTGCCTCCCCAAAGCTAGGATTACAGGCATTAGCCACCATGCCTGGCCTATATGACACTTAGAAAGTACATTTAAAACAGGCCTTATTATCTGAACAACCGTAAAGCAATTGAAATTACTACAACTATTTTGGAAGTTATTGGTAAAATGGAATTTTTCCCTAACAAGACAAAAAAATCCAGTTGAAAAGATAAACTGCTTGGTAAACAAGTGCAGTGGTGGGGGACGGATGGGGCAGTGGGTAAAGTAGTAGGACTATTTACTTAACCAAACAACAAGAACAAAATAAGATCCTTTCTCTTGCTATATCGCTTGATATTAATAGAATATTTTATTAATTCTTAATTATTAATTTTATTAAATTCTTTATATCTGATATCTCTCCAAAATCAAATGGAGGCAATCAAATGGAGAATATTTTATTAATTTTATTAATTATTAATATAATTTTATTAAATTCTTTATATCTGATATCTCTCCAAAATAAAGTGGACGCAATTTTCAAAAAATGACACATAATCACTTTAGTAAAACAGAAACAGCAAATGAAATCCAAGAAGAATGAGAATTCAAATATAGTAACCAGTTTGTTAAATTGCTGGGGTTGTGCTTCAAATTTGGGTCTCAGCTTCCTACCAACCAAAGTGAAAGGGAGCTCATTATATAACATATTTCTTACATTGAAGAGGAGAGTAAGACTTTCTAATTCCTAAAAAAAGACAATTTCTGGTTTTAACGAGTGATAAAACTCATTAGCTCAACAAGAACTGCAAATTCAGAAATTAGTAGATTTTGTTTGCTGTTTCTGTTTTGTTTTGCATTTAGTAGAGGCTAAATGAATGTAATTAAAGTTCTACTGATCCAACTTAATTTAAAAACTCAAAGTAGTAGAAAGATAACATGTCATCAAATATAATTTCTCTCAATCAGATACAGGATAAAAGTTGAACAACATGTAATTTAAAAATAATAACCTCATCTTACAGTCAGAAATATCTATTATTTTCATATAAGAATAACCTATTTATTTCTTAGTTTAAAGCTCCTTGAGGGCAACAGTCTTATCTCCTAGTTCCTTTGTATTTTTCACTGAGGTATGGTCACAGTGGATATAAATTCACTAATAAAGAAGAAAAAATAAACTTCACCACTAGTAGGTCTTATTGTTTGTATTTTTGGTGGGCAGGGGACATATTTTTACCTTATAACAGTCTCCTCCAGGAATAATTTCCTGAATATATACCAATGGGCCTTCATTCCGGTTAATTCCTCCTAGTATCTTCAGGCCAAGGCCTGTTTCCTTGGTAATTGTAATCACCTGAAAGGCAGGATCCCTAAGATAAAGTAAATTAGCACACACAGGTTAGTCTAGAGATCTGTACCTATTTTTTTCTTTAAACTACTTATTAAATCAAATTCTTAGATCTAGACCAGTGGCCCCTAACCTTTTTTGGCACCAGGGACTTATTTCATGGAAGACAATTTTTCCATGGGAGGTGGAGAGGGGATGGGGGTGCAAAGAGGCGATGGTTTCGGGATTATTCAAATGCACTACATTTATTGTGCACTTTATTATTAAATTGTAACATATAATAAAATAATTATATAACTAACAATAATGTAGAATCGGGGGAGCCCTGAGCTTGTTTTCCTGCAACTAGACAGTTCCATCTGGAGGTGAGGGGAGACAGTGACAGATCATCAGCCACTAGATTCTCACAAGGAGCACGCAAGCTAGATCCCTCACATGCACAGTTCATAAAAGGGTTCGTGCTCCTACGAGAATTGAATGTCACCACTGATCTGACAGGAGGCAGAGCTCAGGCAGTAATGCTTGCTTGCCCTCAGCTCACCTCCTGCTGTGTGGCCTGGTTCCTAACAGACTACAGACCACTACCAGTCTGCGGCCCAGGGGTTAGGGACCCCTGATCCAGACAACCCAAAATACTTAGTACTTACTAGCAATGACATTTTTAGAAGTAAGGTGACATAACAGCAATTAAACGAGTTTGCTTGCCTATTATCTACAAAACCAAAACACAAAAGAATGTATAATGATAATGCTTATTTCTTTGGAGTAGAACAAAAATTTATTAAAGGTGATGGAAAAGATTTGCTTTTACCTGGTTATTAGACTACCTGAAGAATTCCAAAACTAAATATTTTAAGTAAGTAGCTTTAAAAGACATGCCTGTGGCCATTTAAAGCAAAGTTAATGTGACTTCCATTTGAATCTCAAAATTTATCTTTTTAATTTAGAAAGAATATTTTCTTGGTACAAAGTACTTGTTTCAACTGTAATTTCTGCCAGACATAAAAGCAATGCCATTTGAAAAGAAGGGACTGTAAAAAAAGTCCTGCAAAAGGAATATCCAAGTTGCGTTTCTGAATACCTAGGTCAGACCAGAGACTTTCACTGGTCAAACAAAACTTGAATTAAGTTTGAAATAAGACTGAGGGCTGCCTGCTTACTTATTATGTACTGAGTACTGTGCTAAATAATACCTAAATAATGACATTTAATTTAATATTTATAAAATCCTTAAGATTCTTATCCTTATTTTTTTAAAGGACCCAAAATTCAGGTAGGTTAACTTGATGGCCCAAGAGTGAGCCCAGTCAGTCTTACCTCAGAGGCAAAATGTGATATGTAATCTACTTTGTTGTTGTATTAGAGCCACTGTTGAATATAGGACTTCCAGCTATCTTCAAAAACATCGAATAACTGAAACTACTATTAAAAAAAGAGTTACTTCATATCTTACGTGATTATAGTTTTTAGAAAAAGCTTTCTTAGTTTCCACCATAGAAATTCTAAGAATATCTTTAAGAAAACTGTTGCATTCAAAAAAATAATTTCTAAAAAGAAGAAAGAAAAATTTTTAAAAAGGATATAGCACTCCCTGTTTTTGATATTTTGCTCTCCATGTATAACATCATTTAGAGTTGTATTACAGGTATACTGAATTCAGCTCTAATTTGGGAAGGTCTATCTGGTTTCTAGGGCAATAGTCAGTCAGCTAGAAAACAGGCAGAGAGGACAGGGTCCAAGGGTCCAAATGCACCCTAAATTCATTCATTCTTTTTTTTTTTTTTTTTTTTGAGACGGGGTCTTGCTCTGTCCCAGCTGGAGTGCAGTGGTGTGATCTCGGCTTACTGCAACCTCTACCTCCCAGGTTAAGTGACTCTCCCACCTCAGCCTCCTGAATAGCTGGGATTACAGGTATGTGCCACCACACCCAGCTAATTGTTGGTATTTTTGGTAGAGACAGGGTTTCACCATGTTGGCCAGGCTGTTCTCAAACTCCTGACCTCAAGTGATCCGCCCCCTCAGCCTCCCAAAGTGCTGGGATTACAGGCATGAGGCACCGCCCCTGGCCAATAAACCCATTCTTTACGGGATAGTAGATTGCAAAAACATAAATGAGTAAAGCCTAGAAATGAAAGAGAAGGTAAGAAAGGGAAGTAAGGTGCCTTATTAGATCTCTCCACTAACTCTTAAACCCTCCAAATGTGAATGTCCTTCACTGGGGGCACAATAATCTCCAGCATATATTATTGTTTCAGTGCAGGATCTTACTTTTCTAATTCTAACAAAGTGTTATTAGCACAGCAGTTCAGTGCTGTTAGTATTTTTTCTCTATAAATCTATCCATATATTTTCTGAATTAATATCCATATATTTTCTGAATTGCTATCTTACTACTTAAACAGTTTTAGATCTTATTTTTTTTCTTACCTAGAATTATTATAAGCAATGTCTATGTTGTTAAAAGTTCTTCTTAAACATAAATTTGTATGTTCATGGCAGCATAAAATTTACATACACGACTAGGACCTTATTTTAAAACTCTTCTATTGTTAAGATTTTAGATTATATACTTTTTTCCTATTAAATATTAAAATAGTTCTGCTCAACTTTACTCATAATAAGAGAATTACAAGTTAAAACTGCAGAGATACTACTACTCACCTACCAGACCAGTGAAAATTTAAAACTTCAACAACATACTCTGATGACAAAGCTATGGGAAACAGGCATTTCTGCACACTGCTGGTGGGAATGCAAAATGGTACAACTTCTAAAGAGATAAATTGGTAACCTCTAACAAAAAACAACCCTCTGGTCCAGCAATTCCATTTCTAGGAATCTATCCCAAAAATACTCTGGCAAAAAATAGAAAATGACTTATCTGCTAGGTTATTCATTTTGGCATAATTTGTATTCACCAGAAATTGCAAACAATACAAAGGTCCATCCAGAAGGTACTGGCTGAATAAACCATGGTACATCCACACCATAGAATATTATGCAGTTATAACAAAAAACAAGGAAGATTTCTATAAACTGATATGAAGGGATCACCAGGATATACATTAAAACAAAAAGGCAAGGTCAAAACAGTATACATGATACCTTTTACTTAAGAATATTCTGGGGAGTGGAATCCAAATATATATAATTATCATGTGTACATATATTATATATGTGTATATTTATTTTTATATATATGCATTGGCTTAAACAAAAAGAAGCACTACAAAAGGACCAAGAATAAAAACAACTTTTTATAGAGAGAATGAGGGCACACAGTGAAGACTAGACTAAGAGCAAGATTTTTTTTAATATACCTTGTTAAAGGTATGTTTTATGTTTTCAAAATGGCCACCAATTCCTCCCATTCCTGTCTGCATGCATCTTGGTAATGTGACTTTACTGCTTCCTTTCATTAAAAGCTAAGTCTAGGCCGGGCACAGTGGCTCACGCCTGTAATCCCAGCACTTTGGGAGGCCGAGGCGGGCAGATCATGAGGTCAGGAGATCAATACCATCCTGGTTGACACGGTGAAACCCTGTCTCTACTAAAAATACAAAGAAATTAGCCGGGCATGGTGGTGGGCACCTGTAGTCCCAGTTACTTGGGAGGCTGAGGCAGGAGAATGGCATGAACCCGGAAGGCAGAGCTTGCAGTGAGCCAAGATTATGCCACTGCACTCAAGCCTGGGCAACACAGCCAGACTCCGTCTCAAAAAAAAAAAAAAGAAAGAAAAAAGCTAAGTCTATATCTCCACTCCTTGAATTTTTACTTGGTTATTTAAATTGCTTTGGCCAATGAGATACCAGCAAATGTGAGGAAAATGGATATTTGGAAAACACCTGTGCTTCTGCCACCAGGCAAAAAGCTTGAGCCAGCCTCCTGAAGAATGACAGACTAGTTCTAAAGAGACCTCAGCCATTCAGCCTTCCTAGCTGAGGCCTCACAAGATGTAAATGAGGCCATCCTACATTATCTGGAATAGAGCAGAACTGCTTAACCAACCCACTGAATCATGAGAAAGAATAAATGCTTATTGTTTTAAGGGACTTTAGGGTGGTTTGTTAGTCACCAGTAGTTAATCTTATCAAAATTTTTAACAGAATTATAGAATAGTCTAGATATTAAAAAGTCAAAATTTAAAAAAGAAATCTCAGAAGAGTTTTTAAAAATGAATTTTATAATTGTTTATTTTTTATTATTTTTAGAGACAGAGTCTTGCTCTGTTGCCCAGCTGGAGTCCAGCGACTATTAACAGGTGCAATCATAGCATACTACAGCCTCAAACTCCCAATCTCCCGAGCAGCTGGGACTACAGGCATGCCCTACAGGCATGCCCTACCGTGCCTTGTACAGATGACTTTAAAGAGAATGCAGATTTTGTTCTATACACTGATTTACACTGAAAGGTAATTCAATGTATTACTTTACTTACTACTCATTACTGCTATCCTAGACCACATTAGAGAGCTAGATGTAAAAAACTTTTAATCAAATGTTCATTAGTAGTTTACATATTTCAAACTATATTTCAAAATGTATTAAATTTAAAAGTTACTTTTCAAGTAGACTGGATGGTACTACAGTAGATGTATTTTTATTCATGCTTTCACCAAAGTAGCCTTGGATTTAACAGCTGTATAAACGAAGATCTTGATGAACAGTCTAGAAATTCTTCTTTTCCTAGGATTGAAGAAGTAGAAATTAAATTGTCAGGTCTTAGAACTGTCAAATTTGATTCCAACTGTTCGTAAAAACATTATATACACTTGGCACATAAATAATATAAGCCTGTGTATAGATGTTAGATGTATGTATTTTGAGTTATGGCATTTTAGTCACTGACAATAACATCAGAGAAGTGTAAAGACAACTCATTAGATAGATACATGTTTATATCATTATGAATATCCATATCTATATAAAATCTTCATTCTCTGGCAAAAGTGAAGAATACAGCTAAGCTTTAGGTAACTATTAAAACTTCCACCCTTGGTAAGCTTAAGTTAAAGATTGAGGAAAATGTCTCCGGCGAGCACAAGGCTATGAAGCTTATAGTCAGAAAAGTAATTATCCAATGCATTTGAAAAAAACTAAATTCTTATTATCTTACCAACTATCTTGAGGCACTTCCTGCAGATCCTATATTACTCTGACTAATATTATTCTAGGAACTTCTTAAATGGCTTTCCTATGAAGAGAAAAAAAATATGCTTTTAATGTCTTATATTGTTCCACTGTGAAAATTACAGAGAATAGTGCAGTTTCATTGAATTAAAACAAACTGTATTTGAACAGAGATTTACCACCTTTTCATAAGAAAAACGAATGAAGTAAAGGAACTTAAAGTTGACAAAGACACTAGGATCATTTAGTACAACTCTCTTCCTGAAGAAATGAAGAGCTAGATTCAGAGACTGTGTGGTTTTCCCTCACAAATGAAAAATAGTTTTTTTTTTTTATCTTCTTCTCCTCCTAACTAGAACTCAGGTTATAGTCTACAGGATGGACCTTGAGATCTGATAGGCCTGGGTTCTCATTTGAAAGTTCGGGCTTCTCCAAGCTTCGGTTTCCACAAAGGTACAGTGGGTGCCTTGATTGTGGTGATTTCACAAATGGACACACATGTCAAATGTAACAAACTGTCTCACTTTAAATATCTGCTGTTTGTTGTAAATCAATTATAGCTTAACAAAGTTAAACTTTAAAAAACCCGATTTTCAGTTAAAAATGGCATCTTGACCTTGGCACATATCTTCTTTCCCTCCCAACAGCCAACTAATATGAAAGTCTTAGGGTAAAGAGTTACAAACCGTATAAACTCAGAATGTTGAAGAGTAAATGGGAAAAGAGCCACTGGATGAAAATTAAGTTTCTGGAAGATAAAAAATAGATAGTTGGGTGACAATTGGTAACAAGAGGGCTGAAGAAGCTAAAATTTAGGGCAGTGCTTCTTAAACATTTTTTAAGTCTGAGCACACACATAATGGTAATATTTGTATGGCATACTAAGCTAAAGAAAGGTGATATCCTCTGAAAAGCAGCACATCAGCAACTGATTCACAACAAAATTCTGGCCTAGGAAACAGGTGCAGGAGGAATGTATCTTAAAGAATCCCAGAGAAACTGAGGACTCAGAAACAAAAAGTTCTAGGCAGAACAAAACTGAGAGATTGAGGACTAAAATCAAGAGGATCATCCCATCTTTTCTTCAACCACTGTATGCAGAAGAAATCACAGATTCTTCTGTAAATGAACTGAATGGGCCCCAAACACAAAACAACTACTTTTGAGAACCTAACATAGCGATATATTCACTGGCCTGGGTGGTAAAAACACATTTTGACTTCACAGCCTCTGTAGTAGCAAGCGACAGGAACCATGGAAGCATGTAGATCAACAATAGCCAGAGACATGAAACCACCAAGCCACAATGTCGGTAGCAAAAGTCCAATGACCATGAAGTAAGAAAGTTATCCAGTACCCATGAGGAAAAGAAGGGCCACCTGAGGGAGGAGCTTACAATCCTTGGGCTTTGACTAGCAGTCACTCAGAGTCAAGAGCCACCGCAGCTGTCCACAAGACTGATATAGCCATGGAAGAGAGTTCAATTCCAAAACCAAGTTTGCATAAGTTCATTATACACTGCTTTAATAATGCATGCATGGAGCAGATTCTCAAACCTCAAGAGAGGTCATTCTCATATAACAATAATAACAGTAACTACCATTAATTGGCACTATGTTTCACATACTATGTATTCCAAATGTATTTATTTAATATTGTGGAAAATGTACTAGACCTAAGTTAAAAAAAGAAAAGAAAAGAAAAGAAATGCAGAGTTCAAATGGCAATATTGCCATGTGTTAGTAATATGGCATTAGAAAAACTGCCTAACCTCTTAGCATCTCCTCATATTAAGTAAGGTAGGAATAGTAGCACCTTGCTCAAAAACAGATGTGAAAAATTGAGCAGTCTTTCTACTGGTACCAAAGTGAGTAAGATCCTCATCTTTGGTGAGTTGTTCTAACTGGACACAGGTCCCCAGGTCCCCTGGGAACGTATCCAAGTCTAATGATGTATAAATGCTACTGTACAACACATTCCATATAATATACTTAACAAGACATTTTAAAACATTTCTATTTTAAGGTACAAAATAAAATTTAGGTGTTTATTCCATTCACTTAACATGTTGGCAGTGTCCTAAGTGCTAGAGATGAGATGAGATCAGGAGGGGCGAAGTGCTCTGACAGCAGTATACACAGGGAGTATGGAGAAAGGCTGCGTAACCTGGGATCTAAGTCATCATTAAACACCAATACAGCCAGGCGCCATGTCACAGGATTTTCTTCCCACAAGAACCCCACAAGGGAGGTATTATTAACCCAATTTTATACAAAAGAAAAACAAGTCATATAGAAAGTATGTGACTTGTCCATTGTCACAGGCTAGTTGTAAAGTAGAGTTTGAATCCTGCTCTTTCTTGCTCCAAACCCAAGCTGTTTCTACTACAGTATGGTGGAAAATTAATTCAGGTAAAAATCTTGATTCACCAAAAAAGTAAAATGAGAGAGTAAGAGTAGTAATGTGTTATCTCTTTTATATAAAGATGACACTACTGATTAAACAGAAGTGGGTTTAATCTTATGCATCCCAACAGTGGGCTTATTTTTTGTATTAACAAGGTATTCATTGTCATGTCCTTAAATATCATAACATGCCTGTCCTTTCCCTCTCCTTTGCCTGCTTCCTACTCTTTCTTTATACAAGCTTGCAAGGCCCTCAACCAACAGGGATTCTAGTAATGTTACATACACACCACACACACACACACACACACACACACACACACACGCCACCCTCAAGTTCCCATAATTAATAAATAACACAGAAGGAAAACATTCTGTTCTTTTACTAAAAATATGCACATTGAAGACAAATATATTGTTATTCTAGTTTGGTGAATCATAAGAGGGAAACAGTTAGGTCAGCAAAAACAGAGAAAGTAGAACATTGGAGAAAAAAAATCTTGTTGTATAAGATGAATCTATTCCAGAAAACTTAAATTAGAGCTTTTCTTTGATAAATCTGTTTACTTATGATCTCATTAAAACAATCTTCATCCCATATAATTAGAAATCTCATCAGATAAAAAAAAATCTGCCCATAACGCATATGGTGTTTGAGTAAGACTTAGTAATTTATATTCTCAGACATGGTATTCAATAAAAGCAGTTCTTTTCACTGGACAAAAAATAGAGAAAATAAAAGGGATAAAAATATCTTCTGCCAGAAATTATAGTAAATATTAATTTAATGAAATTACAAAAATGCCATAATGAAATTGATAGAAATTGCCAAATGTCCCTCAGTCAGGGTTGTACTAATTTACTATCTCACCAACGATAGTGCCTGTTACTCTGAATTTTCTCCACTATGGTATACTAAATAACTTTTGGATTTTTGTCAGTCTTATTGATGAAAATGGTATCTCAAGGTGGTTGGAGTGAAGCTGAAGAGTTTTTTATGCTTTAAGAACCATTCAGTATCTTCTTTTATGTGAACTGTGTTTTTTTTTTAACACCTTTTGCCAATTCTTCTATTTATTGTTAGGTCTTTTTCTGTTCAGTTTCTAGGAGTTCTTAAATCTTACGGAAATTCTCTATCAGCACTAAGAATTGCAAATATATCCCCCGCCCCCAACACTTTTCTTCTGGGTTATAGGCTTTTTGTTACGCAAAAGTTTGTGGCTAACTTTATGAATCTTTTATGATTTCCAGGTTTTAGGTCAAATTAGAAACTCCTTGCCCACTCCAAAGTTATAAAGAATTCTCTCATATTTTCTTCTAGTACTCTTATGGTTTCATTTTTAAATATTTGATCCATTTGGAATCCATCGTAATATAAAGTACAAATCCAACTCATATTTTTCCCAAGAAGACCACCCCATTGTCTCAACCACATTTATTAAATAACCCATCTTTTCCCCACCATTTTGAGATACAACTTTCATCATATACAAAATCTCTTAAGGGTTTGGGTCTACTTCTGTAATTTTTATTCTGGGCCTTTGGTTAGTCTGTTTATTTGTACACCAATGCCATTCTATTTTAATTACAGAGGCATTATCATATCTAGTAAGGCCAATCACCTCTCATTTGTTCTTTTGTTAACCAAGTTTCCCGGTTGTTTTTGGTTATTTATTTTTACACATTAAATTCAAAGTATTCTTATCTTGTTTAAAAAACAAAACAATGCTATTTGTAAGGGAATCATACTAAATTTACAAATTAATTGAAGACATATTGTTATCTATGATGTTATTTTGAGTCTTCCTATCCAAGAATTTGGTATCACTTTCCATTTATTCAAATCTTCTTTTGTGATCTTCTATAGCAGGGGTGGCCAATCTTTTGGCTTCCCCAGGCCACACTGGAGGAAGAAGAATTATCTTAGGCTACACACAAAATACACTAACACTAATGATAGCTGATGAGCTTAAAAACAAATTACCAACAACAACAACAATGCAAAAAACCTCATGTTTTAAGAAAGTTTATGAATTTGCGTTGGAACACATTTAAAGCTGTCCTGGGCTCCATGCAGCCCATGGGCCACAGGTGGGACAAGCTTGTTTCTATGGTGTTTTAAAGTTGCCTTCACAGTGACCTTGTGAGGCAGGAGAATAGAGTTTGGAGGCAGGGAGCCTAAGGCTGATTGGTGCTGACTTCCTAGAACTGAAGCAAAAGGAAAACCCTACCTCTCCACAAAAGGATCAGAGGCTACTCCCTTTGCATTGCCTGGCAGATGAAAAATGGAAAGTACTTCTGATTGGTTGCAGGTCACTCCTTCATTTACATAGGGTGCAACCAAGTAAACAATGGAAAACCTCTAGAGAAAGTTTAAACCCCAGAAAATTCTGTAACCAGCTCTCTTGAGCCACTTGGTCCAGCCTGTTTCCACTCTGTGGAGAGTACTTTCATTTCAGTAAATCTGTGCTTTCATTGTTTCATTCTTTCATTGCTTTGTTTATGCATTTTGTCCAAATCTTTGTTCAAAGTGCCAAGAACCTGGACGACTTGTAGTCAAGACCCTGCACTGGTAACAGTTGCACATTTCTTATTTAGTTACTTCCTAGGTATTATTATTTTTTTATTGTTAATTTAATGTCTTTTAAAAATACACTATTTTGTACATAACAAAAAATGTTTTGGGAAAGCTTTAAGTGTATCATCTTCTAGAAAATAATTTCCCTCCCACCCCAAATTCTGCTTGATTATATGATTATATATATGTCTTCATTTAAAAATGTTACTAACAAAGCAGTGGAAGAAAAAAACAGGCACAATTCATACGTGTTATATTTTTGTTAAAAATTATGTAACTGTAATATATTGGTTTACATACAAGTGCATTTTACTTAACACTTCAACACACACACATAGACACCTGTCACAAACAAATAACTAGACAATTTATTGAGCTATCATTACAAAGTCTAAAATAATACATTTAGAATAGACGTATAAAGGCTTTGTAAGAAAAAGCCTAATTCCCATCCTTCCTTGCCAAAGTACTTTTATATTTACTTTGAAGTACTTAACGAGCTGTAAGGTCAAGAGCTCTAATGTCTTTTTAGTTGTTTGTCTAAAGTGAAATGATCACAAGAAGGAAACGGAAGGACAGTATGATACCAATGAAGGCAAGATTTGTTGCTTTAATACTAAGTCCAAACAATCTCTTCATAATAAAAGTGTTAAAAAGCTCATAAGAAAAGTGCTTTGTCGAAGCTATTGGCTATCTAGAGGTGTCTAAAGATACATTAAATTATCTCGATAAAATGGGGATTTTCAGACAGATCGGGCATGTTCAGGGTGGTATGGCTGTAGACTGGGGAATTGCAGCTCATATTGTGTATGAGGGCTTACGCTTATATTGTTAGTGAGGGAACAAAAGAAAAGAAAGGGGTTAAAGGAGGCTTTTTCTTAGCAGAGAGCACTGTTAGCTTTTCCAGGGGCAAAAAGGAGAGATTTAATTGCTTTCTTGGGTTCACACACTATATAAAGTAACCAGATTCCTGATAGAGCAATAAGGACACATAGGGCACTCCTTGATTTTATGTTCAAAAGGAAGATGTGGCTGGGGTCAGAAGTATCTAAAAATGCTAGGTAAGTATGGTTTGTAAAATATCCCTTAACAGTGAAAATTCAGCACATTTAATAAACAATTATGAACAATAAAGAAAAAGAGGGTTAGAAAAAGTGAGAGAACAGAAACATTTTCACAAGTGGCACCTGGGGAAATGGGGTATCAGTAATGGGGGAAAATCCAAACCCACGATTTTTCTACCAAAGGCAGGATACTAGTTCATTTTAATACTCTGCGGTTGGCAAGGAGTGATTCAGCAAACATACAGAAGCATTTGTTAGTTCATAAGTATCATTACAGAATAGTTAGTAATTATAAAATATCAGAAACCTCAAAAATATGTAAAAATTGATAATTGGTTAAATAATTTACAGTACAATGATGTCAAACAATACTATGTAATCATCAAAAATGGTCTAGGTAAAAAACAGCAGCAAGGTGAAAACAGAATGTATAGAATAATTTAATCTTTTAAAATTACATTTATTAAAAATACACAATAAAATGTAAACAATAACTGACAATTGGAACTACTATTTTTATTTACTGTTTTTATTTCCTTCTTTAAATTATTCTTTATTTTTTGAATGGCTTAAAACAAGGATATATACTTTGATATATTATTTGGATAAAGAAGGAAAAATACCAAAAAAGCTACCAGGTTTGAGTGTACCTTCTTGGCATCTAATATTTAAAATCAGCTCTTTCTGTCTCCTTTGATGTCATTTTCTCCTTTCATCTTCATTTGCTAAGGTATCAACAAATGTTGCAATTTAAATAACATAGATCTGGTGTTTCCCAAAGAAAATCAGCTATATCCTTTAAATAACTTCTTATGACAACCCCTTTGTAAGCAAATTGACAGGCAGTAGAAATAAATACACTTATTTTCTGCTATAATTTAAAAAGAAAGATGACTCATAGCAAAGAAGCTCATAGTACATATTACACAGTACATATATTTCATGGCTTTTTTATTGCATTGGGAAGAGTACTGGTCTAGAGGGTAGAAGCCCAGTAGCCATATGACTTTGAGTAGCCACTTACTCTAATCCCTAGTTTCTTCATATGTACGATGTCAAAATCACTCATCAAATGATCTTTAAAGGTTCTTTCTTGGCTCTACAAATCAAAAATTTTCTGGCAGTCTTATTAAGCTACAAGTCCCCCAGTGTTTTTGAGGGAAAGATTTTCTTTTTAAAATATACATCCACCTCTAAGATCAGTATGGCCCATGAATGGGAGGGAGTAGGCTACAGTAGGTCATTTGGGAGGGATCAGAGTGGAGGGAAAAGTGTACTGATATAGTGACATTTCACATTAAGGTCATTTCAAAAGAGGAAGAGGGCACAATGATGTTGGCTGCTCAACAATCTGTCCGGTTTCTGTGGACTGACAAGTTAGAAATGCCTATTTATTTATTCACTAAAGCTAGTATTAAACATGTAAATATTTCTTCCTATAAAGTTAGATGTATTATACTTGAGAAGACAAAAAAATGACAGCATTTAGAAACTGCTAACTTGTTTTATACCTTATCACAGCAGAGATTCTTCAAGATAACATCAGCTATTTATATAATCCTAAGGTTGTTTAAGAAAATTGGCAAAATCAGGAATGACTATTTTCCCTTGGCTAAACTTAACTGATCATTTTTAAACAACATAAAAGTTTCAGGAAACCAAGATACAAAAGATCAAAGAGTTATAGTCATCCCTCAGGATCTTCAGGTAACTTGTTCCAGGACCCTGCAGATACCAAAATTAGAAGATATTCAAGTCCCTGATATAAAATGATGTAGTATTTGCACATAACCTATGCATATCCTCTCCTTATACTTTAAATCACCCCTAGATTAACTATAATACCAAACACAACGTAAACATGTTATGCTATATTATTTAGGGCATGATGACAAGAAAAAGTTTGTACATGTTCAGTAAAGACACAGCTGTTGGGGCCTGATGTTCATTTTCAATCTGTGATTGGTTGAATCTGTATATGTGGAACTTGCAGATACTGATGGCCAACTGTATTTTATTCTCTTTTATTCTGTACCCAAAGGCAATATTCCCTTTGCTATTGCATGTTTTTTTTCTTTCAAGAACCTAAGGCATTCAGAAATGCTGCTCATTTGTCTTGGGGGTTTTACAAAATGCCAGGGGTTCGGTTTAGGTCCTGTTGCTTGCTACACAGAAAACCAATCACTGAAAGAAGGAGTATTGCCAGGGAAGAAGGCTTTAATGGGTGCTGCAGTCAAGGAGATGGGAAATTTGTATCCCTCTGCCCGACTAGCTAAAATTAGGGGCTTACGTGGCAGGGAAAAAAAATGTAACTGACTGGAAAAACAGGAATTAGGGAGGCGTAAGGAAGAGGAGTTGGTCAACAGGTAGCAAGTGATTGGTTAGGCTAGCGGTCTCCAACCTTTTTGGTACCAGGGACCAGTTTTGTGGAAGACAATTTTTCCACGGATCTCAGGGTGGGGGATGGTTTCAAGATGAAACTGTTCCACCTGAGATATCAGGCATTAGATTCTCATAAGGAGCATGCAACCTAGACCACTCGCATGCACAATTCACAATAGGGTTCTCACCCCTGTGAGAATCTAATGCTGCCACTGATCTGTCAGGAGGTGGAGCTCAGGAGGTAAGGCTCACTCACCCTCCACTCACCTCCTGCTGTGTGGCCAGGTTCCTAACAGGCCACAGACGGACACTAGTTTGCAGCCTAGGGACTGGGTACCCCTGGGTTAGGTAGTCATGATGGGTGAGGGGTCTGGTGTCATATTGTCCTGATGCAATGATCTGGTAAGTTTCAGTTCCTTGATGGTACCTGGGAGGCCTGATGGTTGGTTTCTTGAGAAAGTAACTCAGATAAGAAAAATTTAACTTTCTCAAGTTTTAACAATGGGAGAATCAATTTCTATGTTTATTCAAAGAAACTATTAACGTCAGTTCTATGGGACAACTGGTCGTATTTCAGGATGCGTAAGCATCTGCCTGTAACACATAGCCCAACTCAGTGGGAAACATCAGAAAACTACTTCAAAGAAAGTCTTAGTCTTCTTGAAAGGAGTCTTCAGCAGCACAACAGCTCACTGCTCTCAGAAGTTTCCTTAGGCTACCTGCCTTCTGTTTGCTTTCATGCATGCATTCATCCACCAAACATTTAACTCAGTACAATTATGTACAGGTATCACACCAAGGGCTTGTGATATTATGGTGAACAAGTCAAGATCATTGCTCTTTTGGTATTTACATTCTAGTGGTGGGAGAAAAACAATAAAAAATGATACAATTAAATGAACTAGATTTCAGATACTGAAAGGAGATAGCAAATGTGACTAAGGAGAGAAGGGCTAATTTAGACCGGGGATGGTGTCCCAGCTAAGATCCAAATAAATCAGCTGTGAAGAAAGCTGACGGACAAAGCATTCCAGGCAGAGAAAAGGTTTGAGGGCAGTAAAACAAACTTGAGGTGTTTACAGAAAAGAAAGAAGTGCAACTAGAGCGTGGTGAACAGGGAGAGAGTGGTAGAAGATAAGGTTAGAGAAGTAGACAAGGTCTGGATTTCCTAGGGTCTTACGGGCTATGGTAGCAACTTTGGAGTTTTGATCATATTTCACTTAACCTGACTATTCTCAGGAGACCTGAATTTGCCTTTTCCTTTCTCTCTTACCTTTAACCTTCTAAAGGTTAAAAGTAAAGGCTCTAAAGGCTCTCCACTTTGCTCTCCACTTTTGTACTTTCCCGAGTTTTATGCCTTTGCCTTTAATCATATAATTAAACTGTGCTTTGGCCTGAATCATGTGAGACTGTCAGTCAGTGCATTTGAGATATAATATTGTGCCTTTATCTATATCTGTATGTGTATCTATATATCTATTTACATCTTGACCAGGACTGGCTGCATAAATTGCAGGGCCCAATACAAAATGAAAATGCAAGGCCCCATGTTAAATAATTATTAAGAATTTTTAGCAGGGCATGATGGTATGCACCTGTAATCCCAGCTACTCAGGAGGCTGAGGCAGGAAGATCACTGGAACTTGGGAGGCAGAGGTTGCAGTGAGCCGAGATCATGCCACTGCACTCCAGCCTGGGCAACAGAGTGAGACTCCATCTTAAAAACAAAAAAGAATTTCAAGATGCTGACAGTAGAGCATTAAAAATAAACACAGGGCTTATCTAAGTGGGGTAGGAATCAGGAGTTGGAACCAAACTGAGGATCAGCTAAAAAGTTCCTGGATAGAAGCAGCTTTCCATAAGACATGGCCACTGGTGTGCCACATCAGTTTACTATCACCATGGCAACGCACAGACCTTACCACCCCTTTCCACAGCAATGACTCTACAAACTGGAAGCTACCACACTCATCCCAGAAATTTCTGCATAAACTGTTCCATGATTTGCATATAATTAAAAGTGGGTATAACTATGAGTGCAAAACTGCCTCTAAGCTGCTATTCTGGGCACAGCATCTGTGGGGTAGCCCCACTCGGCAAGAAGCAGAATCTCTGCTGCTTACTGTACAATGCCACTTCAATAAAAGTTGCTGTTTAACACCACTAGCTTCCACTTCAATAAAAGTTGCTGTTTAACACCACTAGCTTGCTCTGGAATTCTCTTCTGGGCCAAGCCAAGAACCCTCCTGGGCTAAGCCCCAATTTAGGGGCTTGCGTGTCCTACATCATAAGTGAGGGGCCCTTTTAAGAGCAGGGTCTTCTGTGACTGCACAGGTCATATTTTCATGAAGCTGGTCCTGATTTTGATAAATATTACTTGAATTAATAAATGCCTTCTATTGATAAATGATTTGTTTTCCTTTCATATTATCTGTCAATCATATAAACTTAAGAGCTTTTAAATGGAGTAGCTCCTCAAAAAGATGGCACAGAGGCCACTGCCAGGAAATAAGAAACTAAGATATCAAAACTGACTGAGACGACTTCAGGGCATTATTGTGCACTAATTGGAAAACAATAATTACCCTGCCTTTTCTTAAGCAAACACAATATATTTGTACTTAGTTTATTCAAATACATTACTCTTATTCTTTTAGATACAAGTATTGTAATAAATAGCTACTAAATAAACAGTTGTTAGTATTGTTGGAATTACTGTTAGATATTTCACATTCCTAAATGAGTTCAGGAGCTTTATTAGGAAAACCACCAGAAAATACAGTTCAGTGATGACCACCATATTAAGACTGAAGACCCAATTTCCTTAACTTATGTTATGGATTAAAAATACCAAAATTTAAAATAATACACCTTTATAATCCACAGAAAGCCTAAAAATCAATAATCAGATAAGAAAATATTATGTGAATATCAAAATGGCTTATATGAAAAATAACTTACATAACTTATTTTACCTAATATATAAAATTGGACATGATTATAGCTAACCAGAAAGAGTTTACAAGGTCTAATTGTTTATTGCTGAAGAATAATATTGCAAATTAACGGTGTCAAATCTAAAATGTCAGTCCAGCTCTTGATATTTAAAACATGTAATCAACACCTATACCTACAAAACAGGGTTGGATTAGCCCTGCCCTGAGGAGCTCTCATTCCATTCATGGTATAACCCATTATTTGGCATTAGTTATCATAACGATTTACGCATTATTACAAGCACACTCAGACTCACAAAAATCGCAGCCCAGGCTTATGCATTCATTTAAAGCTTCAGAGAAAAAAATATACATTTCAGCATCTCCCAGTGTTGTGTTGTTATTGTATCTATGCATATTGACAGACCTTTCAGCATCACGAGAACTCCTTGTATCCAGGTTATAACCTTGGTCTCTGACCCCAGTCCTATGCTCAACTCTGTCTAAACTGTTTGTTCTAGCTTTGAAATAACTTCAAATGTGCCATCTTATAAACAGGCATCTAACCACGTTAATGATGATTTTCACCTGAGACAAAAGTAAAGCAGTATTTCCTAACATAGAAAAGAAAGGCTTCTGTGTTTTTGTTGTTGTTTTGTTGTCATGCATTGCAAAGCTGCTTTCTACAAGATGCAGTAAAAATAGCAAGTTGTATGGAGTCAGAAAAAATCCAGGCTTAAACTCCAGCTCTGCCACGACCCAACTGATTAGGCTTGGACAAGTTAACTCATCATTCTAAGCCTGCTTCCCCTATTCATGGGCTGAGCTTGGGAAAAGAGTAGGGGAAACGGCCTATGTGTCTAGAACCAAACTTCCTAACTGGCCTTTCCTCCTTTCTCCTACCCCTTCTAAAATGTCTGCAGCTGAACTTCCTAAATACAGTTTTCACTTTCCTTCTTCCTCGTCACTTTTGTCTTGCTGAGTTTTTGGATGGTGTCCAGTGAGCAGCATATTTAATACCCAGCTTTGGGCTGACATACCAGGCAGAGATGAATTCACTTGTCTGGGGTCAAGCTTTCAGCCATAGTAATCTGCTTACATATGGGGGGAATTGAGCAAATAAGTACATACATTGAAGATAAAGGTAGCCAGATTTCCTGCTGTTGAACACACAAATGCATACTTGTTTACACACACAAAATCTCTAGGGTCTCTCTGCTGAGAAAGGCCAGTAATGAACACCTCTAGTGCTCAGAGCTTGTTTTTAAATACGACTTTCCACTAAAGAAACCAAAATTCCTGGCAGAAACGGCTGATTCCAAGGCAGGTCAGGAAAATACAAGATAAGCGTGGCATGTTGTTGTGCTAGAAAATAAGGAAGTGATCAAAGAATGATGGAAACATGTCAAAAAGGGGCTTCTATTGGCTAAGTCTAAGAAAATTTGAAGTTAGAATTTAAAAAAATGTAATAAATTGATTAAAATTTGAATTCATGAGTCTATGCTGATGTAAACAAATAAACAAGAAATATATGGTATAGCAAGGAAAACTTTACCTTACAGTAAAATGCCAACTAATAAATCTAGAAGGATTGATAACATTAGAAAGTTGTCATTTGGCATCCATCACAGTAATAACAGATTCAAACAAGAAGCATCAATGGATGCTAAATCTGGCAGAAGAAAAGATGATGGGAAACAGAATATTTACAGTCTCAAAGCTTCTCCCTACAAAACACAAAGATTCTCCCCACAAACCACACATCGCCTATTAATTTATGAATGTGACATATTTGCTAATTCACCTTGTAACAGAGAAACCTGGCAGACACAATCTTAAAGAAACAGAAGTTAACAACATGAAGCCATGGAATAAATTGAGATCATGTGAGACCTAAGAGGACTCACTGACTGAAGCACAGCATCTCCTCTATGATATTCCTGTCAAGGGGTCACAAACATGAGGAAACATCAGACAAGCCTATACTGAGGAACATTTAATCACATAACCAGCCTGTATTCCTCAAAAATGTCAAAGTCATGAAAGATAAGGCTGGGTATGGTGTCTCACGCCTGTAATCCCAGCACTTTGGGAGACCAAGATCACTTAAGGCCAGGAGTTTGAAACCAGCCTGAGCAACTCAGCAAGATCTTGACTCTCAAAAAAAAAAAAAAAGGAAAAAAAAGACAAGACTGGCAACTTTTCCAGAAGAGGCATGACAACTAAAGTTAACGAGTAATCCTGGATTAAATCCTAGATCTAAAATGGAAATGATTGGGACAAATGGGGTAATTTACGTAGAGTCCATGAATAACATGATGTAAAGAACTTAATGTATATCCCCTAAAATCCATATGTTGAAGCCCTAACCTCCCAGTGTAGCTGTATTTGGATTAGGAAGTAATTATGGTTGAATGAGGTCCTAAGGGTGGGAACCTGATCTCATGGGATTGGTGTCTTTATAAGAGACATAAGAGCTCATTTACTCCAATCTATGTAAGGTCACAGCAAGATGGTAGACATCTACAAGCCAGGAAGACTCCTCACCAGGAAGTGAATCAGTTGATACAGTGACCTTGGACTTTCCAGCCTTCAGAACTGTGAGAAACAAGTATTTCTGTTGTTTAAGCAACCAGTCTGTGGTATTTTGTTATCGGTAGTCCAAGCTGACTACATATGGTAATACTGGATAAATATTAACTTACAGTTTTGATGCCTGCTCTGTGTTTGGAAGGAGAAAGTGTCCTTGTAATAGGAAATAAACAAGTAAGTATACAGATAAAGAGTGAAGAATCTTCATCATTCCCTAATCTTGGTGAAGAGTATACAAGAAATTTGAGTACTATTATGTTGCAGAAATATTTTAAATGGTTTAATATGTTTGTTAATTGGACATTGAACTAACTGATGTTCTACACATTTCATTCAAAATATAAAAAACCAAAATATTTGTCATTCAGAAGTATTTCATAAACATGAACTGTCATTTCACATTATCATACTAAGATCAGATACAATGCATATTTTCTTTCATTAAAGTAGAAAGCTACTTTAATGACCAACACCACTTCATTGCTATTGATATCACTGTACATGAGAGTTTCATTTTGTAATTATTTTACAAAAAATAAAATCCTGGAGTCCAAGACAAAGACTGTATTACTGACATGTATTTATATTGCTACCTGGAGCTACAAGGAAGGGGTGCCTGGAGAAAAAGATTGGTGAGTGGAAATGTATTGTTGGTGTCGGGGATTTCAGTCTATGTTGTAAGAAAATTAAACTATGAGAAATCTCATAGTTTAATTCTAGAAGAGCTGAGAATCTGGTATAAGAACCAAGGCGCATGCAGATGAAAAAGATTTTCAAACACTGTCATAACACAATATGAATAAATTTGTAGAATCATGGAGACCTGAAATTTTTAAGACAGTATGCCAGAGTATAGAAAGAAGTCAGAAGGTATTTAGATTTTATTGGTTCTGCAATTTTCTGGCCCTGTGACCACAAATTAATCAATTACTCACTCAAGGTGACCTTCATCACTCATGTGGACTACTGCAATTGCTTCCTAATTGTTCTACTTCCATTCCTCCCCCTACCTTTAATCCATTCTCCACAAAGTAACCAATATCTTTTAAAACATGTGAGTCAGATCATATCACTTGTATGAGTCAAACATTCCAATAGCTTCCTATTACTTTTAGAATAAAATCCAAACCCTTGGGCATGGCTTTAAAGGCTGGTATTACCAGGCCTTTGTTACCTGTTCTGACCCCATTTCCAACCACTTTCCACTCTGCTCACTATGTTGGGAATACAGTGGCCTCCTTTCTGTTCTTCAATCATTCTAGCTCTTTCCTTCCCCTGGGTCTTTGCTTGGCCTGGAATCGTCATTGAGCAGGTAGCTCCTTATCATCATTCAGGTCTAAATTCAAATGTCACTTCTTCAAAAGGACCTTACTTTACTACCACTTCTCATCACTGTCAATCATATTATGTTACTCCATTGTCTTCACTGTACTGATTGTTCATCTGAAGTTCCCTTATTTAGGTAACTGTTACTTGATTATTTTCTGAGTTCCTCAGTAGAAAGGACACTCCATCACAGAAGTGATCTTCCGCCTTGTTCTGTGCTATAGCGCCAGCAGGTCGATTGGTGTCAGGCTCACAGTTGAGAGGCAATAAATAAATAAAATGTCGAATGACTACTTAAAATTTTCTCAGGCCTCCAAGTTCCTCATCCACATAGTGGGGTATAATTATACCTGCTCTGACCATTAGAAATGGCCAGGTAGCAAGTAGAAATACAGCCTAACTTCTAACTTAATTCTTACTGTGCCTCGGTCATCATGAAAGTCGCGTTATATGAATATTCTCATTTACTGTTATGATTTCCATTTTACAAGTAAGGACACCAGGTCTTAGAGAGGGCAAGTAACTGATCTAAGGGCACAGGGCCATGGTGAGGACCCGGGTAAAATTCTAGAACTGCCTAACCTCAGAACCTGAGCTCTTAACTGCTATTTTATCGTTTCTAGAAAGATGCTTCCTTCTAATACAGTAAAATCCGCTACGCTGTCTGCCCCACTCGAGTTCGTCCTGTGGGACAACTGAAGAAAGCTATTACATCCCCCCAAGGGCTTCTTTTCTTTCAGTCTCTCCTTAAATGGCCCTCCTGTCCTGGTCACTCTCTCCCGAACAAACTTCAGCTTGACAGCCTCCCTCTTGCTCCAGCTGTGTGGTGATTTCCACTGGCCAAGTTGTAAAAAGGCATCAGAGCAGGGGAAGCCGACTGCCCACGGGCTGAGAAAATGCAGGCATCGTGGGTGTCCATGAGGGCTGCGGTTAACGCAGCAAGGCTTCCTGAGAGAGGTGATCCCCGAACCAAGTCCAGGGCAGTAAGCACAGGAGCCAGCGGCCAGGGGACCCCGGGAGAAAAGACCGCGGGAGAGCGTCACCGGGGCTGCCGGGTGGAGACAAAGGCTGGTGGAGTTTAAATAAAGATCACAGACACAACCCCAAGTGATGGCAAGCTTGCACGCGGACGGGCTAAACGCATTTTCCTAAACGTTAAGAGACGCTCTGGCGGGAAGCGAAGTGGGAGGAACGGTCACAAAGCAAAACGCAAACTTACCCGTAATCTGGCAACCCGGCCTCCGTAGCCCTACTGCAAGCGCTGCCACCTGAGGAGCCTGGTAGCCAAGGCAGCGGCAGGCTCAACCCAGATCTCGCGAGACGGAGCAGGCCTCGCGAGATTTGACCTCGTCCCTGAGAGGCTGGTGTATGTTAGTTCAGGGGGTTATGGGAGGGCTCTGGCATCCGGGATGGAGGGGCGTCGCTTTCTGTGGCTGGCGTTGGATCCACCCTGGGTCTCCAGCCAGGGCTGCAGAGAGGGTAGAGCCGTTTCTTAGGCCAGCGTGGAGTGGGACAGGAGGTGCCGAGAGAGGACTGAGGTGGCTTGGGACATGGAAGCACTGCAGCCTTCCAGCCCGGCATCCAGCACTGCAGCCGCCGCGGCGGCCCAAGAGCTCCGACCCTTTCACGCGCGCGCATGTGGAGGAATGGCGGCGGCGGAACAAAACGACCCTCACTTACGTGGCCGCTGTCGCCGTGGCCATGCTGGGGGCGTCCTACGCTGCCGTACCCCTTTATCGGCTCTATTGTCAGGTAGGGGCCGCGCTGCCCGCAGGGTGGCGCAGATGCGAGAGGTGGGGGTGCAGGACAAATCCCAGGACAAGCCCTCGCCCTGCGGGTCGTAGGTGGAAGAGGTGTCCGATATTATCTACCTAAGAGGAGAGAGGTTCAGAACAGCCACGTAACACCCAAAGCCACCAAAGAAATTGGTGGCAGAACTGCAAGTAGCACCCAGTTCCTCTTAGTGATTGTGCTTATCCTGTGCTGCAGACTCCCTCATCTATGAACTGCACCTCGTCCAAAAAAAAAAAGGTCCGCAGCCTCTAATCGGGTATCCAGCAGTCTGCCTTACTCTCCTGCGCACACACGCTTTTAAAATGTATATTATTCATACATTCAGTCTGCAAACCACATGTGGTTTATGTGCTAAGGGTAACTCTGGAAATTGGGCTTATCGTGTTTCTTGTGCTTAAACTGGGATTAGCAGTTCCTCCATACAAACAGGGATGAATTAGGCCTTTGAGGCTCTCTCTCCCGCCCCTTTTAATATATAACTGTAATGTACTTAACCTGGAATCTCTTAAGTACATTGCAGTGGTTCTGGGAGTGTGGCGCCCAGGACCAGCAGCATCAGCATCACCCAGGAACCTGTTGAAAGTGCAAATTCTAGGGCCCGACTCCAGGACCGAGTCAGAAACATGGGGGGGTGGGACCAGCAATCTGTATTTTAGTAAGTCCTGCAATTGATTTTGAGGCCAAGTTTTGAGAACCACTGGCAAAGTCAAGTTTCACGTATTTTAGAGATTTAGCTTTTGTCCTTAGCTAATAATTTGCAGCTTTGGCTGGGCATTAGGATCACCCGTGGAGCTTAACGTTAAATACACGTTCCAGGGATCCCCTACCCCAGAGATTCAGGTTAGGAAGCCTAGAGTAGGGACAGGAATTTCGGTTTAAAAATCAGGCCACAAGCGAGAGCTACACATTGTGTTCAGTAGGTGTTTAAGATAGTGGCTCCCAAAATTCATTGTACAGCTGCATTGGGAATCACCTGGAGAGCTTCTAAAAATCCTCACACATTACCTATTTTTATCACAATGCCAGAGTGGGAACCAGGCATCAGTAATTGTCAATTATGTTTTAGGTGATTCCAACGTGCAGGAAAGTTTGGGAATTGCTATTTTAACACCATGACTGGTATTCTTAGCTGGAGTTCACTCTGTCCGTGAGGCACGTTTATTTATTTAAATTTGTAGAGACGAGGTCTCCCTGTGTTGCTCAGGCTGGTCTCTATTCCTGGGCTCAAGTGACCCTCCTGCCTTGGCCTCCCAAAGTGCTGGGATTACAGGCGTGAGCCACCATGCCCAGGCTGTGGAGATTAATTTACCTTTCTTTTAGATGATGAAGCAGCAGAAGGCAAAAGGACTTTTCTTTTCTGGCATAGTCTCCTAATGCCAGCATTTATGTGGGAATGTGCAATAATTGATTTCTGAGGATGAGTATAGAATGTGAATTACTTTTCATCAGAGACCAAACCCAGGCATGAATTCTAAAACTACCAGTTGGTTAAATCATAAGCAGAACTGAATCCAAATCAGCAAATCTAGATCATTCTCAGACTGCCAAGGGTCTGGAGGAGAGTGAAATCTGTCCCTCAGGAAACATTTAGCAATGTGTGAAGACATTTTTGGTTGTCACAGCATGGAGGTGGGGGTATAGGGTGCTATTGGCATCTAATAGGTAGAGGCTGGGAATGCTGCTAAATAACCAACAAAGCACTGCCTCACCCCCAAACAACAAAAAATTATTCAGCTCAAAATGTCCATAGTGCTAAGATTGAGAAACTCTGCCCCAAACTGAAATAATTGATAATATTGTGTGTGAAATGTGCCCACATGCAATCATAGGTCAGGAAGGCAAATGTAATTTGTAATCTATCAGGTTCTTAGAGCTAGTAGCACAACTAGAATAGCGATCAGGACATCTTTTCAGTGCAGTTTTCTAGTCTTTTTGTCTATTTTACTTTCTCTAGGCATTGAACTTAGAAATTTGAAGAATCCATGTTCAAAGACTATATCAGGGAATCTCTGTTGAGGGAGGATACTTAAAAATATTTTTATTCAAGTGACAAATTCTTCAGGAAAAGGAGTTACATCTTAAACATTATAGCACTCAGGCAGAAGGATAAACAAGGATAAAGGCTTGCCCTCTGATGCATCTTTTAGGGATATAATGTAATTCAGTTATGTTGTATGGCAGTTGAATAAAGTTAGTTGACTTGTGTAACAGAGGATGCTAAAACACTGTATCTTGCTGGGAGTCTTCCCCTAGCCTCAAATTTGTTTTTTTCTTCCTAGCATAGTAACAGGCTAATTATCTGGAAATCAGAATTCTGGCAACCTCAAGTATCCGAAGAAAGATGACCTTGGAAGTAAGGGCTTTTTTTTTTTCTTCTTCTTTTGAGATGGAGTCTCACTCTGTCTTCCAGGCTGGAGTGCAGTGGCGCGATCTCGGCTAACTGCACCCTCCGCCTCCGGGGTTCAAGTAATTTTCCTGCCTCAGCCTCCCGAGTAGACCTAGGACTACAGGCGTGTGCCACCACGCCCGGCAATTTTTTTTTTCTATTTTTAGTAGAGACGGGGTTTCACTATGTTAGCCAGGATGGTCTCCATCTCCTGACCTCATGATTCACCCGCCTTGGCCTCCCAAAGTGCTGGATAAGGGCTTTTTTTAATAAAAGTGATGTCAAGGAAATAACTGTCATGAATAAAAGAAGTGTCAGACACAAATACTCTTGATGCCCTATGATTATTTCTGTGGCCATAGGGATTAGGTGCTCTGATTACTGATTTATATAAAAGCTCTACTATACAGAGAAGTACAGAGAAAGATTCAAAAACATTAACCAACATGGGAAAATACATATGATGCCTTAGAAAAGCAGAATGTTAATAAAAGTGAAGCTACAATCTAATTTGGATTATAAAAGCTGTGATATGGAAAAGGACCAGACAGGAATATGGAAAAATTGAATTAACATTTTCAGTGAAATTATGAGGTGATGGGTAAATTTTATTTCTATTAACGAAACACTAGCAATGAAGAGAAATGTTTTTTTTTACAAATGGCTAAGCTGGAAATTGTGAGTTCTTCTATCAGTGATAATAGTTCACTTATCTAGTGATTCTGCTTTTCCCAGACTCATTTTTGACCATGCCAGGTAACCAAGGGATTGCTGAAAAAGAGAAATGACTGTAACGAATACAGGCTCATGACATCCCAAAAGTGGTCAGACTCTTAACAGTTACAGAAATGGTCAGTTAACCATATGTAAACTTGGCTCCAAATGGATTATTATGTAAACTTGGCTCCAAATGGATTATTAATACTACATTGTTTTTAAACTTTCATCAAATAAATAGATCATCAACACCTAAAAGTATTGTTTAACATATTTGGTATCTTTTTCTAGACTACTGGACTTGGAGGATCAGCAGTTGCAGGTCATGCCTCAGACCAGATTGAAAACATGGTGCCTGTTAAGGATCGAATCCTTAAAATTAGCTTTAATGCAGATGTGCATGCAAGTCTCCAGTGGAACTTTAGACCTCAGCAAACAGAAATATATGTAAGTGACTAACCAGCCATTAAAAGATTACTTTATTAATGTAAATTCCTTTCTTTCATCACTTAAACTGTCAGAGAACTACTTTTAACAATGTGATTCTAATAAAACATGACATTTTTTCTTGTTCCAAACTGACTTTTACTGTCATGTAACTTAAAAATTAAAGTATAAGTTCTGTTTACATTAGATGTAAGGCACTGTCAAAAAGTAGTCTATGGGAATAAAAAAATTTATAGTAATGGAACCCGTCAGTATTTTGAAATTAAGTTTAGATGAGTGAAACAGTTGGGAATAGCAGTAACTGTCAGGCTATATAGCTTCCTGACTTTTCCTCAGGCATAGAAGACATGGGAAAAATGTGGAAAAGCATTGGTGACAATAATTAGTTTACTGGTTTATATCAAAAGTATCCCTGTCCTTCTAAAAGAAAAAAAATTGAGGGCCTTTGAAGTAATCAATAAGTAGTAAATAGTTATGTTATACTCCAGTGAGACTGAGACTATACCTAAAAGCTTTCCTAAAATTTTAACCAACTGTAAGAAAGATTTTAACTAATATCTCATTAATTGAGGATTAGCCAGAGTTAGTTTCAACCCATATTGGAAAAGCCTTATAAATATTATTGCTTGCCCAGTTTAGTAAACATGACTGAATCCCTTAATAATTAAAGGTTTTATAGGTTATGATTATGAATCTTATCCAATTACATGGTAGTATACAAGGTATTAGTGGCTGAATTGGTACAAGTGACAGAATATCCTTTGGAAAAATTTTTTAAGCCTTGCTATTTTCTTATTTTCTCCAAACAAAGTATTAACACTCTGTGGCATAATAAAGGTTCTAGTCAGTCAGTCTTATTCTGGTTTTAAGGTAAGTTTAATGTTGGTATTTAAAAAAAAAAAAAGTCAATCATGACATTCAGGTATAAGTGTTACAGAAAAGTTGGGCTAGGGCTGTTATATGATTGGCTTGGACACATTTTAAATAATGTAATTTGCAGATTATTCCTTGAAGACCTCAAATATACAAGAGGACAATTCATAACTAATTGTGGATATTAGAACATTGGTTCTTCATTGACATATGCAAGTAAGTTTTTAAAGTCATATGTTTATGGGTAATACTCAATTTATTTTGCTGAACCCTGCATTAGATTAGGTATTATGGTCTGATGAATAGGCAAAATAATGAGACTAATTTAGCAGGGAAAAGAGGAACTTTGTGAGATTCAAAGTATTGATTTTATATATATATATATTCTTCAAAACAGGTGGTGCCAGGAGAGACTGCACTGGCGTTTTACAGAGCTAAGAATCCTACTGACAAACCAGTAATTGGAATTTCTACATACAATGTTGTTCCATTTGAAGCTGGACAGTATTTCAATAAAATACAGGTAAAACAAAGTGTAAACTTTACAGAATATGATAAAGGTACATGAAACTATTTAGTATGAAACTTAGTGTTTTTAGTAGATCTTGTGATTTCTGAAAACTAATTTCTTCTAAATATCAAACTGTTTTTCTTCACTATCTATACCTGCTATGCAGATATTGAGAACCAAACCAAATGAATATCTGCTTTTAAGATTAGAATTTGTTCTTGATCCTTAAAGCAGAATTCATTGAGATGAAAAGATGCTCTTATCACAGAACTGTGTATTTAACCATATGCTTATTAAAATCAAGAAGTGTACTAGAATGCTAAAAGAACTGTATAGTTTGTTATGCAATATGAGAATAGAAATGTTATTAAAGTCTTTCTATAATTTCCAGTGCTTCTGTTTTGAAGAACAAAGGCTTAATCCCCAAGAGGAAGTAGACATGCCAGTGTTTTTCTACATTGATCCTGAATTTGCTGAAGATCCAAGAATGATTAATGTTGATCTTATCACTCTTTCTTACACTTTTTTTGAAGCAAAGGAAGGGCACACGTTGCCAGTTCCAGGATATAATTGAAGTCAGCAACTAAGTCTTCCTTCAAAGTTGATTTTTGGGAAAATCATGTATCCTATCTTCTCAAAGGAGAAATACTGTACAATAATATGAAGTCTTATATTTTAAATAATTTTTCTCAACTAATTTATTTCACTTAAAATTGAGAGAACAAGTTCAGCTTTTATCATAAGAAACCCACATACCTAGCTAGAATATATGATTGACTATTCAATACCATACTGAAGAGTTTGATAGTATTAAAATAAGCCATTTTGTTTTTTAAATATGCAGGCATGGGTTCATCTTAATTCTATAATTCCCTTCCAGATTATTAACTCTTCATACTTACAGCAATGAATCTGACAATGTTTTTCAAAAATGTATGATCTGGGTTATTTATTTCAAGTCATAGGCCAGAACTTCTGACCATGTTTATTATATCTAAAAGAGTTGGTTGCTGTTTTCCTTATGAACAGTCAGTATTTTAAAAGCCCAAAGTAGAAGAGGAGTCACTAAGTCCTAACAGCTTGTCCAAAGATTTAAATTCTTATTTCAGATTTGATTTGTGCTTTAAGATTTAGGGCTATTTTATATTCAGAGTTCTGAATAGATGATTACTTTGAAATTGTAGTATCATGAAATTGAAATAAAATACATCTAGGCTACTAGCCAAAGTGTCATCATTACAAGCCCATGAATGTTAAAATGTACAGGTGGGATTGTGAAGATTTACTGACATCAAAAGTTCTTCTGGAAAAAAACCTTTGTTAAAAAAAAAACATATTAAATTATTTTAATAGTGATTTATTTGTCATCAAATGTACAACTTATTCTAAATATTTTCATTTTCTGTGTTCCAAATAGAAATGTTAAGTTGCAGTAAAAAAAAGACTATTTAGCATTACAAAGAATCATATTTCAAGGCCGCCCAATGTAGAGTCCAGTGACCTGTTCAGGACACCTGAAATACAATTAAATGACAATCATCAAGGTTTTAACAATTTATAGTTCTAAACCAGAGGATTATAAAGAAGTGCAAATTGACTTTTACATTCAACTTTAGTTAAATGAAGGCACTCAGTATTCTTCCTGAATAATACATTCAATTTCTCACATTTTATGCTTTCATCTATTCAGAATTATTTTGTAGTAAAATAATCTACTCTTATCACACCTGTGTGACGATTTCTAAATGTAGGAGGGCCTATGAAATATATGACACTGCAGTTAAATTGGTTGGCCTAAGGACTAAGTAATTTTTCTGCTGCTGAAGTTTTAAGTGAGTATTTGTTCCCAAGAAGTTCTGTTGAAATCTCACGCTGTTGTCAGGAATCAGTGTTATCCTAGAACTGTTATTCTTCTATTTAATCTTCATCATAGCAGAAATGTTCCAGCGTGGCTTTGACATGGTGGCAGGTATTGTCTTCCAGGCTTCAAAGCTGCACAGTCTACCCTTTAGAGAGTTGGCACCTTTGATGTGGCTAGTGAGCTGATCATCCACTTTCTTCTAAAATAAAGAGAAGAAAATAGCCAGTATTCATCCTGTCCTCTTTCCCCATTCCTTGATAACTCTCTTGTCTTTACTGGGAGGCTGGAGAGCCACAGTCTAGTAGAAGAAAGGTAAGAATGTGCTTCTTCCATAGGGGAGGGTATAAGGGGAATAAATAAATTTAATAGTTCATTGGTGATCATTAAATAGTAAATACATGGGATTAGTAGTGCTGAAAATAGGAAAAACTCAGACCTATTTGGAGTACTAACAGTAAATGGGCCTGCTGGTACCGGTTAACAAGTATTAACTGCACATAAAAGACAAATGCCTGATTTCAGTGCTACTCCTATTGCTCATCTATTTTGTTAGCATTAATATTTCTATACCATAAACTACTATATTTCCAAGTCTTATTTACAGATGAGAAAATCACAAAGAATGAATCTCATTAGTGAACAATGGTTCAGCACAATTGGAATGATTCAGGGGAACTCATATTTCAAAGTGACAGACTCAGATGGCTCTTACAAAATATAAATACTAAATATGTAAAGTGATAATTATACTGAAATTATATGGAATTAAGTTGTATAAGTTGAAGTCTTTACCTCAGTCACCATGATTTTCAGTTCCTTTGTGCTGGTGAGCATCAATTTCTTCATAAATAGCTCTGAAACAAAGCCATCACAGCAAAAGGGTTATATATCAATTTCAAAGTGCTATTTTCGTTTTTAACTGCCAGCACCGTAATTAAAAATTGAGCTGTTTTTGGAGTTCCGGCTATATATGAGTTAAAAATAAGTTTCTGCCCTGAAGTGTATATTCTAGTTTTCTTAAATTCTAATGTTGCACTTCCTTTTTTTTTTTTTTGGAGACAGAGTCTCACTCTTTTGTCCAGGCCGGAGTACAATGGTGCTTTCTTGGCTCACTGCAACATCTGCTTCCTGGGTTCAGGTGATACTCCTGCCTCAGCCTCCTAAGTAGCTGGGATTACAGGGACATGCCACCATGCCCAGCTAATTGTTTGTATTTTAAGTAGAGACAGGGTTTCACCATGTTGGCCAGGCTGGTCTCAAACTCCTGACCTCAGGTGATCTGCCTGCCTCTGCCTCATAAAATGCTGGGATTACAGGTGTGAGCCACCAAACCCGCCCTTAATGTTGCAATTCCTATGCCTCTTAAAAGTATGTATTGTATAGAACCAATTAATTTTTTATTGTGATTTAAATGAGAAATATGGCTCAAATTTGAACAGTTTATGTTTTGCTTAAAAAAGTCTTCAGTTCTTCTGGTTTCAAACATTTTTTAAAAATATTAGGACAAGTGTAGTGGCTCACACCTATAATCCCAGCATTCTGGGAAGCTGAGGTAGGTGGATTGCTTGAGTCCAGTATTTCAAGACCAGTCTGAACAACATGGCAAAATACCATCTCTACAAAAAAATATAAAAATTGCCAGGTGTGGTGGTACCGGCCTGTTGTCCCAGGTACTCAGGAAGCTGAGGTGGGAGGATCACTTGAGCCTAGGAAGCGGAGACTGCAGTGAGCTGAGATCCTGCCACTGCACTCCAGCCTGGGCTACAGAGCAAGACTCTTGCCTTAAAAAAAAAAATTAATCTTCCAGCTTATTTAACCTATGTGATTATAGTCCAGACTCCTCAGCCACCTATAGCTCATCACTGTCATTTCTGTACATTTTTTATGTTGTTTAATGACATCCTTCATTCGTTTTTCTTTTTCTTTTTCTTTTTTTGAGACAGGGTTTCACTCTATCACTCATGCTGGAGTGCAGTGGTGCAGTCATGACTTATTGCAGCTTCAACCTCCCAGGTTCAAGTGATCCTCCTATTTCAGCCTCTCAAAATGTTGGGATTAGAGGCATGAGCCACCATGCCAGGCCCATTCAGTTCTTTATATGTATCTTACATATGTCTGTAAAATATCTATAACTGAAAGCACAACATTCATATATACAGTATAGCAAAACATGGCTGAGGAAAAATCTCAAAAATCACAGCACTGTGAAACCATGATCACCAAGTTCATAAGGCCCCAGAATGGTCCTACAATTTTAATCTTTCCCTAAAAAGTTTGGTCTCATCTCCCTCAAAACGATTTCAGTCTTCTTCACTCTCCTCAAACCTCTGACCTCTCTGGTAGAAACCTCATTCTTAATACATTAAATGTCTTGATATGGAAACTTTCTCATTTTCCCATCACTAAATCTTCAAGTTTATCTTCATCTGTATTGTCCGTTATTTCTGTGATCCTATCTATTTCTGGCTTCTGAAGCACTTCACCCAGTTATTCTCCCCTTCCTGAGTCTTCAGCCTCTCCTATGCCAGATCCTATTCTTTGACATTCACAGATTCTCCAGCATCTTCCATATCTCCCATTTTATACAAAGTACAGTCTTTAATTCCATCTGTACTTGTAGTAAATGCCTTGGTATCCTCTAGCTACCAAACTCCCCCCACCCTGCCTTTTTTTTTTTTTTTTTTTTTGAGGTCGAGGTTCACTCTTGTTGCCCACGCTAGAGTGCAATAGTGTGATCTCAGCTCACTGCAACCTCTACCTCCTGGGTTCAAACAATTCTACCTCCTTCTCCTGAGTAGCTGGAATTACAGGCACCCGCCACCATGCCTGGCTAATTTTTGTATTTTTAGTAGAGACAGGGTTTTGCCATGTTGGCCAGGCTGGTCTCAAACTCCTGACCTCAGGCGATCTGCCCACCTTGGCCTCCCAACGTGCTGGGATTATAGGCATGAGCCACCGTGCCCGGCCCAAAACCCATTTTCATCACTGCTTCTCATTTAAGTTCTAAGAAGTTATCTGCACTTACTGTCTCTACTTAATCTCTTATGTGCTTTTCAACTGAAATTTGGGTTCTGTATCCATCAGTCCATCAAAGTAGCTTTACTAAAATCATCAAGTGATCTCTAATCCATTATCTAGTTTTCAGTTCTCATCTTACTTGTCTGCCCCTAGCACTGTTCTTCACAGTTGTACTCACTTCTTTTTGCTTCCAAATTACAGTTTCCTCATCTGGTACTGAGCTCCCTGTTAACTTTCTTTACTCTTGGCTTTAGCATTTCCATTTCCTTGAATGTGCCAGAACTCTGTCCTCTGGGTCTTTGTACAGGTTGTTCCTTGAGCCTACAATATTCATTTCCAAACTTTTAACTAAGAATTGCGGGCCTCAGCTTTTAATGCTACCTGAAGCTTTCTCTAACCCCCATTTAAATTAGTTCTGTTATACACTTTCAAGTTGCCATATTCTTTCATAACATTAACACAAATTGTAAACCTGTATTTGGTGATTTGTCTAATTTCTGTATCCATGCTACATTTAATCTCTGTGAGGATAAGGGAGCATGTTTCTTGCTCAAAATTATAAATTAGTCCAGTCATAGTCCCTGGCACATAATATTGAAATAAATGAATCATGTATATCTTCATAAACATACTGTTTGTCCTGGTAGAGCAAAAATTGTCAACCTGGGGTTCATGGACAACCAGTGATGTGAAAAAACCCAGTAATTTCCTGCAAGATTCTGTGCTTTTCCTTGGAGAGAAGTCCCTGAATTTCATGGGACTTTCAAAAGAACTGAGACATTCTGACCCCCAGAAAGACCCATCACAGGGATAAAGAGTTCCAAAGTTTCACCTCTCCAGCTTTTTACTGTCTCTCCCACCTCCAGTCTCTGTGACACTGCCATATCTACATAGAGCAATCTCCTAATTTGAATAGAATCAAGAAATTTTCCACTACGTATTTGGATGGAGAAAAAACAAGTTTCTAGAAAGCATACCTAGTTTAGTGCTAGTTTCTTAAACCACTAATATGATCAGTGATAGATCTACTCTATCAGGCAGAATGACTTAGAGAAATTTCTCAAACCTGAGTTAGGAAAAAATACATAGTGGACTCCTAAGTCCCTTAACATCTGCTCATAAATTAAGTCAACCATTACACTGAGGGATTAAACCAGGGACCATAATATCAAATGTCTACACATGTCAGCCAAAGAAGAGATGCAGAGGGTTGGGTGGGACTGTAAGCAGATAGGAAGGGTCTTCAGGGACTATAGGAATACAATCAACTTGATTAATCACCTTTTTTCCCCAAACCCTGTGTGGAATGCAGCCAGCTAGCTGGTTTAAACCAGCTCATGACAGACCTCAGAAATTTACAGATGGATCCTAGTGTACTTGCTTCATTACCATAACATGTGACCTGTGTGCTGAAATAACTCACTGCATCTGTACAACTGCAACCCCTCTCCATATAATAACATACCCTCTTCCCTATCACCCCATAAAACCCTCCTGTCATTTTCCTGCTTTGGAGACTATGCCCAGTGGTTTATTTGTGACAAGTAATAAAACTCCTGTTGCTCAAAGCCTACATTCTTGGTTGGTTATAGTGGCTCATGCCTATAATCCCAGCATTTTGGAAGGCTGAGACAGGAGGATTGCTTGAGCCCAGGAGTTCAAAACTAGCCTGGTCTACATAAACCCCCCTTCTCTATAAAAAAAAGAAAAAATTAAAAGGCTGGGCATGATAGCTTACACCTATAATCCCAGCACTTTTTGGGAGGCTCAGGCTCAAGTTCAAGGTAAATGAACTTGAGACTGAGAGTTCGAGACCAGCCTGGGCAACATGGCAAAACCCTGTCTCTACTAAAAATACAAAAAATTAGCCAGGCGTGGTGGTACGTGTCTGTGGTCCCAGCTACTCAGGAGGCTGAGGCATGAGAATTGCTTGAGCCTGGGAGGCGGAAGTTGCGGTGAGCCGAGATCACCCCACTGTACTCCAGCCTGATAGAGTGACACTCTGTCTCAAAAAAATAAATTAGCCAGGCATGGTGGCGTGCCCCAATAGTCTCAGCTACCCAGGAGGCTGAGTAGGGAGGGCTACTTCAGCCTCATAAGTCAAGGCTGCAGTAAGCCATGATCATGCCGCTTTATTCTAATTTGAGTGACACAGCAAGACCCTGTCAAGAAAAAAAAAAAAAGAATAACCTGTGTTCTCATGGAGGTTGTCTGTTACTCACCAGATGAATGAATCTCAGGTTTTTTTTAGGGGTAACAAGTCCGGCACCCCAGATGGGACCCAGGCCCTGACTTGACTTCCCATATAGGCTCCTGGCAGGCAAAGCAGTGGGCTGTGGAAGCCTGCCTGGGCCAACTCATCTCGGTTGCCAAGAGGGAGACTAGAGAAAGGCCTTGGGACCCCCGAACTGGTGTCTAGTGTAGTCCACTAACCAGCACCACAAGATCTCTCTGGGAGAGTAGAAGTGGCTGCCTAGAGTCCAGACCTTTTGCTCGGTGTTCCTTCGAAGCAGCAGCTCCATTAACTACTAAAAGAGTGGTCTGGGTTTTGATCATTAGGATTCTGGGTTGTCAGGATTAGGACCTAGGTCAAGGGATCCAGGACTGTTGAGAAAAAGAACTTCCTTCTTTCAGGTCTGGGAGACTGAGAGACATCGCCATTGTTTTAACAAGGGGAATCCCCAACATAAAGACAAGGATGCTTGTCTTCAGGAGTTGATCCCTATCTGGTATGACGGTAGGGCTCGATATTCTTCCTTGTCTGTGGCCTGAATGAATATGAAGTCTGGATTCCTCTACCCTTAGTGTGTGGCAACCCCTAAAATATCAGGCTTTGTTTTGCAGCAGTCACAGAAGAACTGCTATTGGTTTGATGAGGAGACCAACTTTCAAAGGGGGCAGTTTTGGTGGGATCATGATCCCTGGAACCAGAATGCAGTGATACAAAGGTTATGTGAACAGAGTGTGTGTGCTTTCTCTGAGGAAACACCTCACTTGATTGATTTACCTACCTCCCCACCACCTGAGCTGGATCCAGAACTACTTCAGTGTCTCCATGAGATCTCCTGGGAGGCTGCCCGGACTGAACATGATCCAGGGAAAGAAAATCACTGTTACACTCTCAGCTCCCCAGGACCTCCACTCCAGATGGCTTCGCATAGTGGCAAGCAAAGAGGACCACAAGTATTCAAGCTGAGTTGTGGGATTTGTGTTATCATTAATCTCCAGAGTTTGGAAGCCCCTCAAACTCTGTGCAGAGACCCTAGGATGTGGTGAACTAGGTCTTGGAAAGAGAGCTTGTTGGGGTGCCTCCTCTGGCAATGGAAACTGCATATCAACTCATGACCAAAAAGCAAATGACATATTACTGTAATAGAGCCTGGCCCCAGTATTCCCTAGGAGATCAGAAGAGATGGTCTGAACGTGGGTCACTTACTACAATTCTCCAATTGGACTTACTTTGCAAGAAATACGGTAAATGGGAAGAAATACCCTATATGCAATGTTTTATGGCCCTCTATCAAGACCCTGCCCTGCAGATGAAATGCAGAATATGTAAATTGGCCAAAGGGAACTATATTGCCAATTCTAGAAGCCTCTGGAGAGGAAGCACCAGTCATGTGGGGGCCTGTAAGGAAGGGAACAAGAAGAGTCCCTTTATTTCCCTCTTCAAGAGAAGTGAGGCCCTCTAACTCTACTCGGGGCCTGGTACCTTGACCAATACAGGGGCATAGTCCACCTTCTTCCTTGGGAATGGTGCTCTCAGCACCTCCAGGGGAAAGCAAGGGCCCGTTATGTACTTGCCGGGCCCTCCAAACTCTGCAGAGCCAGCAATGGCTCCTGCTATGGCAATAGCAGGCCCCTGCCCCCGCTGTACTCTTCTTTGCCAGGGAGCACCACTCATAGTGGGAATGCATATAACCCTGGAGGGTGACTGTTCCCACTCAGAGCGTGCCTGTTGGAGAAAGAGGTTTTGCTTGGGTCTATGTTTTTTAAAACTGTTGACTTGTATAACTGGAAATCCCATAGTAAGGGCTTATGGGTGAGCCCACAAGAGTTCATAACTCGCTTATGGAGAATATTCTCCACACATAACCCTACCTGGCCAGGTGTGCAGACCTTAACAGCAACCCTGCTCACAGCAGAAGATAAATCTGCCACCATGGCCAAAACTGAGGAGGAGGCAGACAATATGTGTGCTGATAACCTGGTGACCTGTCCTGTTGAGGTGTTGGTCCCAATAGCTAACCCAAACTGGGACCCCAATGATGACAAGAATCAAGAGTGGCTTCATCATTATAGGAATATGCTTCTCAGAGGTATGAGGGAAGCAAGCCAGCCCCCGGTCAATTAGGGAAATCTCAGAGAAACAGAACAAGGCCCTAATGAAAATCCATCAGCATTCCTAAATTGATAATAAGAATGCCTCCAGAATTACACCCCTTGGGACCCAGATGACCCAAAAGCCGAGTAGTACTTTAATCCCACTTCATCTCTCAGCCCCAGATATTCAGAGAAAACTCTTAAAAATTGGCAATAAGTCCACACACTCCCCCTTTCCAACTGGTAGACATCTCCTTTAAGGTCTACAGTAAAGAGATGTGGCATCTGATGAAAAAGAGGACAAGAAGATGCAGCAGCCCTACAGACTACTTCAGGAAAACCAGGAAGAAGATGGCATGAGTGAGTGACCAGGGCCCCTGCCATGGAAATCAGGGCCTGCCTACACTGAGGCCCAAACAATGTGCTTACTGGAAGCAGAAAGGATGCTGGGAAAGGGAATGTCCAAATCATCCCCAGAGAGGGAAGAAAGAGGACAAGCCTGAGGTACCAGTTCCCTGTAACTGGACAAGAAACTGATGGATGGGGCCATGGGGCTCCCTGCCTGGCTCCTCAAAGCAAGATCCACATCTCCCCTCCAGGTTACACAGAATAAGGGGGGCAGCCAGTTGGGTTTTTAAATTTTTTTTATTTTTTTGAGACAGAGTCTGTTACCCAGGCTGGAGTGGAGCACCATGATCATGGCATACTGCAGCCTCCAACTAGGCTCAAGCAGTCCTCCTACCTTAGCCTCTCAAGTAGCTGGGACTAAGGCACACCGGGCTAATTCTTTTTGTTTGTTTGTAGAGACAAGGTCTCGTTATGCTGTCAGGGCTGGTCTTGAACTCCTGGGCTCAAATGATCCTCCAACCTTGGCCTCCTGAAGTGTTGGCATTACAGGCATGAGCCACTGTACCCGGCCACCAGCTAAGTTTTTGATCAACACTGTAGCCATGTTTTCTGTGTTGATCACTAAAAGTGGACCCTATCCAGGAGGGAATGTATATAAGGGATGTGTCTCATAAAGGAAATAAAAGATTCTTGGAGCCTCCGGTCCATGAAATGGTATCTAAAACTTTGACTCATTCTTCTGTTCCCCAAATGTCCCATTCTCCTTTTGGACTTCTAAGTTTGGAGCCACAATTTCTCTAAATCAGGACAGGATAGAGGTGTTCTGAGTCCATGGCACTGCCATGCTAGGCGTAGTTCCTGGGGAAGTTCCAAACTTGGGACCTCATAAGACTCCTTGGCTAATGTGGTACTAGATAACTGTATAGCATTAGACTGCCTCTTAGCAGTAACAGGGAGGAGACTGTGCAGTTATTAATTCCTCTTGCTGTACCTGAATAAATACCTCAGGGGAAACAGGAAGTTAACATTAGGAAAGTCCATGCCCAAGCCTCTCGGCTCCACACTTTTAATCAATAGCCATGTGTATATATATATATATATATATATATATTTTTTTTTTCCAGAGTCTCACTCTGTTGTCCAGGTTGGAGTGCAGTGGTGCATAATCTGGGCTTACTGCAACCTCCACCTCCCGGGTTCAAGCAATTTTTCTGCCTCACCCTCCTGAGTAGCTGGGACTATGAGCGCTCACCACCACACCTGGCTAATTTTTGTATTTTTAGTAGAGATGGGGTTTCACCATGTTGCCCAGGCTGATCTCGAATTCAGGGTGATCCGCCCGCCTTGGCCTCCCAAAGTGCTGATAAGGGAGAAGACCACCCCTCATATCTTCTTATGCCCAATTTCTGCCTCCAAAGAAAGAAGCAGTAAAAACTAAAAGGCAGAAGTGAAATCCACAGGCAGACAGCCTGGCGCTGCACCGTGGGCCTGGTAGTTAAAGATTGACCTCTGACAATTGGTTATGTGATCTATACACTACAGACATTGTATAGAAAAGCACTGTGAAAATCCCTATCCTGTTTTGTTCTGATCTTATTACCGGTGCACGCAGCCCTCAGTCATGTACCCCCTGCTTGCTCAGTTGATCACGACCCTCTCACACGCACTCCCTTAGAATTGTGAGCCCTTAAAAGGGACAGGAATTGCTCACTCCGGGAGCTCGGCTCTTGAGATGGGAGTCTTGCCGATGCCCTCGGCCGAATAAACCCCTTCCTTCTTTAACTAGGTGTCTGAGGAGTTTTGTCTACAGCTCGATCCTGCTACACTGGGATTACAGGGGTGAGCTACCACACCCGGCCTAATAGCCATGCTTCTAACTCTATTTGAGAAACTCTCAAATTAGCAATACCAAGTGTTACTTGGTTTCTTCCCCTAACGGGGCCACTAATTTTGTTGCTCTTACTACTGTTGTTTGGTCCCTGCATCTTTAACCTCTTCATAAAATTTGTATCTTCTAGATTAGAAAAATTTCAACTGTAGGTGCCTTTGTGACCTATCCTGGGAGACCCTAAAACATATTTAGTTTTAGTGCCTAGAGATTTTCACTCCTCTAACATCTCTGGATACAGTGTCCCTGGATCAACATGAAGAAGTTACAAAAGAATGCCCTCTGACCCTGGCCCCTAAAGAATTTACTTGTGCTAAGTAATAAAATGGCTATTGATCAAAACCTGTGTTCTTGGGAAGAGTCATCTGTTACTATCCAGGTGAATGAACCCTGGATTTTCTGGTGGGTAACAGGGCCTGAGGGCTGCAGAGCCTGCCTGTGTAAAGGAGATAGCTACTACTCAGCCCCAGCCCATAGCTGGCATGTAAAAATTCAGGCTTGGTGTTGCCAGAGTATCTACATGATCAAGAGGTCCAGATTTTTTATTTTCAAATATCCAAGTTTTCAGCTGTTGGCAACTGTGGTCTTATGATACATACTGTTTTTGTCTAAGGTTTCTGGCTTACAACTCCCATAGCCCTTGTTACAGTCTTTTGTTATAATGTTGGGTGTGTCAGGCCTTAGGAGCCAGCCTCTGGAAGCAGAATTGCTCTGACCTTCTCTAGTCCTCCTTTCACCTGCCCCAAGGCACCACTCTAATTGCCCACCTTTTTGACTGTGGGTCATAAGAGCCTCCCTAGAGAGGGTCCTGCCCTATACCCTGGGGAAACGAACTGCTGACATCAAGAAGCTTCCATTAAAAACCCTAGAGGACTGGGTTGGGGTTGGGGTGGGTCGAGTCAGTTTCTGGATAGCTGAACATGTGGAAGTACCTGGAGGGTGGGACTCCAGGGAGGACACGGAAACTCCATGGCCTCTTCATCTGCATCTTTTGCAATGTCCTTTATAATAAACAAGTAAATGTAAGTATTTCCCTGAGTTCTGTGAGCTGCTCCAGCAAACTAATTAAACCCAAAGAGGAAGGCATGGGAACCCAACTTGAAGCCAGTCAGTCCTAAGTTTGGAGGCCCAGACTTGTGACTAGTGTCTGGGAAGGTAGGTGTCAGGGTGGTGGAGACTGAGCCCTCAACCTGTGGGGTCTGACACTATCTCCAGGTAGATGGTGTTGGAATTGAATCAGAGGACACCCAGCTGGTGTCCACTGTAGAATTCATTGCTTGCCTGCTGATGGAGAGAAATCCTCACATATTTGGGGGTCACAAGTGTCTGCATTCATTGTTATATCAGTGTGAGAGCCAAGGAAAAACATGGTTGAAAGTTTCCTGAACCAACAATTAATTTTTAAAATGCACATTTTAAATTCTGCACAGGTCAAAAAAAAAAAAAAAAAAAACCAACTGCAAGCAAGATGCAGCCTGTAGGCTGTTAGTTTCCAAACAATGATTTCCAAAAAACGTGCTTTAATAATTTTTAACAATTTGGGGAGTAACCTTCAGTCACTCAAAGTATATTAAAGTTCTAAGGACTTTACCATTCCACTAATATTTATATATCTTGCCCAATATGAAATCATACAATAATGCTTTAAGGATTTTAAGTAAAAGGTAATTGTTATACTAATGCTTTGGAAGACTAAAAACAAGTTCTAATATAAGATTTTTTTTGGATCGTTCTTAAAGAGCAGCTACAATATTCCATCAATGTGGCATAAACTTACGTCACCAGTGACTAGTACCCTTCTCAAGCTAAAGAGAACATGACTTTCTGCCAAGGAATCTACGAGGAGTCCATTAAGCTTGTTAGTTCCAGTTACTTCTTAATGTGCAACCCCAGCATTTTTATTTTTTAGTCACACGGCTGGAACGATAAGACCATTAAGAGTAACAGCTGCCATAAAACCTCATAAGGCATTTTTAATAAGGCCATCAATTTCTGGCAAGACCTAAACAAAGTTAAATGTATAACCAAGACTGTTAGCTCTGCTATCAAAGGGAACCAAGACAAAAAAATCAGTTAATCATTTTGTAAATGACTTACTCTGTAGTGACAGCAGGAGCTAAGGGATCAAACTCCATTACCTCGTAGTAATTAGGTGGCTGCAGATCACTTTTTGTCATCGCTTTAGGCAAAAAAAGAGACCAGTAAACATACATTGTGCTTTTCGAGGAATACATGTAATTGATATTCTTTTTATAATTTATACTTCAAATATTAGATCCTAATAAACACAACCAAAACAGACTGGTGTTTCAATGCTACTCCTAAGTTCAACAAATCTGTATATAACAGAAAGGTTTCCAAACCTCAACTACCTTAGCAGTCAAAACACAATAGTCAGTTTAACACAAGTTTAACACAAGCATTTTTACAGTCTCTTATAGTCAGTCATAATGCTATCTGCCCTGAATTTGTTTCATTAGCTTAAAAATACAAAGAAGTACCTCTAATTTCTCCTATTTTCAGTTACCAACGAATCTCTGGCAGACTCATATATTCTCGTAAGTTTCCTTATTTGATGCAAATAATAAGGTCCCATGTACCTGGATGATTGCTGGGCAAAGGTGGCAGACTCTGGTTTGATGGTGCTGCTGCAGTGGTTTGTAGACTAACCGGCTGTAGAAACACTGAATTTGAATGTTCCAGAAACTGAAGAAAGCATAACACATGTTCATATAAACATTCTACATTAAGCTTTTCTTTTATTAGTTAGACTCCTACACTTCCAAGTACCTTATTCCAAGAACCATATACTTTGAACTGGACAAGAACAAGTTGTTTGTAATTATTACTTTAGTATTTTTAGGTAATCATCACTTATGAGATTTACTTCATTTCTGCTGGGCATGGTGGCTTACATGCCCAGATTTCCACATTCTGAGTGAAAATAATCCTAACACTCAGAATGTGGAAATCTCTTGTCCTTTTTTTTGTCTCTTGTCCTTTTTTTGTCTATCTCAGCAATTTGGGAGGATGAGGCGGGAGGATTACTTGAGCCCAGGAGTTCAAGATCAGCCTAGGCAACAGCAAGACCCCAGCTCTAAAAAAAAAAAAAAAAAAAAAAAAGCTGGGCATGGTGGCTCGCATTTGTAGTCCCAGCTACCCCAGAGACCAAGGCAGGAGGATCGCTTGAGCTTAGGGGTTTGAAGCTGCAGTGAGTTACGATCATATGATCTTGCTATATATTCTAGCCTAGGTGACTGAGTGAGATTCTATCTCAAAGGCAAGAATTTACTATATGTTTGTCTGGATTTATGCCTAATGCACCCCATTTCCCATAGAAACTGAAAAAAACAAAAACAAAAACATACTGCTTTTAAAAATGAAGCAGATTCAATGGCTCAGGCCAGATTTTCTGTTATTTCACTCTGAATATAAAATCTCAGTCCTGAGTAGGAAAAAAAAAAATCTTAAATCTACAGAGAAGCACTCAGTGACACAACAAAATCAGGACTGATAAAACATTAAAATCATTATTAGAAATTTCTCAGAATTTTCCTCATTCATTCCATAAATATATCCTGGGTACCTATCAGCTGCCAGGCACTATTAATAAAGCAATAAAGCAGACCAAGTTCCTGCCCTGATGACACAGACAATCAACAAATGTAAACAGATATCCAATGGCATGTGCTCTAATATAAAAGCAGAGTAGTGGGTGGGAGAGAGACTGAAGTAGAATACTGCTCTAATAGGTCATGGTCAGGAAATGGCTCATCCTTGGGGGCATTTAAGCAGAGCCTGACTAAAGTGAGTCTTGGGGTTACTGAAGAGGACACAAGTTCACAGTCTCTGAAGTGGGGACAGCCAGTGTGGTTGGAACAGAGTGAGCCAAAGTAGAGAGGGGCAGGAGGTGAGGCTGGAGAGGTGACAGGTGTGGTCAGATCAGCATTTCAGGCATTTACTGAGTAAAATGGAGTGAGGAAGAAACTCATAGGTGGGTTTTGAGCAAATGAGTGACATAATATGACTTTACTTTTTGAAAAAGAATGCCCCAGTTTTTGTTTTGAGAATAGATTATGAGGTGGGCAGGAGGGATGCGAAGGGAGGCAAAGGTTGAAACAGGGCTTCCCTTAGAGGCCACTGCAATGTCCACCTGATGGTGGCTTGGACTAAGATGCAGAAGTGGAGGTGGTAAGAAGTGGCTGGATAATTGATATACTTTAAAAGTAAAAGGCAAAAGTAAAAGTAAAAAGGTGGATGTCAAACACTATTACCCAAGGTTTTTGACCCATGCATCAAAGAGTAGAGTGGCCATTGACTGAGGTGGGAAGCCTGCAGGAAGGGCAGGTCGAGAGTGGAGACTGGGAAGAAATCAAGAGAAGACATTAAGTGGAAAGTGGATGTATGAGTTCTGAGTTTAGAGAAGGGGTCTGAGCTACAAGAGATACAAACTTGTAGGTTGTCAGAAATTGAATGGTTATTTCAAGGTATGAGACCAAAAGACCACAGAGGAATTAATGTAGATAGAGAAGTCTGAAGCCTGATCCCTGGGGTCTCCAGCAATGAAAGGTCAGTAGAGGAGGAAGAGCCAGCAAAAGAGATGGAGAAGAAATGAAAGGGAGGCAGGAGAAGAACCAAAGTGACTGATATCTGAAAGCCATGTGTGCAAGAAGGAGGAAGTGATCGATTTTGTCATTTGTTGCTGATAAATTAGATAAAATGAGGGACTATGGAACTGCAGTTCTAAATTTCATAATACAGAAGTCACCAGTGATCTTGACAAGAGTTATGTCCACAGAGTGGTAGAAGAGCGTGTCTGAAGTCTGTCAAAGAGAATACAAGCAAAGGAAGTGGAGACAGCAATTACACACTCCAAAAAAATTTTGATCCTTAACCATCTTGCCAACAGGGGCTGCGCATCAACACAATACTGAGCAGAACATGGGAATTAATGACCGTGAGTTATTTTCTGGCCACAAGAATCTGCTGACTAGGCGCACTGCTAGAAAAGAGTCTTGTTACTTACGTTATCATATGTGTGGCTTGAGGTGAGGTTTTGGCTGATCCTTTGGGAAAACCTAGGATAGTGTGATAACACAGAATGATTACCCTACAGTGAGAACACAAATGCAAAAAGTAAGATCATTTTCCTAGTCTAAAAACAAAACCTAAAATGTACCTTCAGACTGCATAAAGTGTCATTTTGTAATAACTATTTATAAAACAATTGGTTTTTCAGTGCACATCAGGTTTTGATGCCATGGGCAGTGGGAGCCCTGAGACTGTGGAGTATGCACACAACACTAAGAACAGAGCCTTTAGTCTTTCCATCAGAGTAGCTACCACCCCATCGTTTCCTAAAGGATGAGAAGTAGTATAGAACACAGGTTAAGAAGAAAGCTGTGAGGGTTCCAGTCCAGGATAAAGCGGAGCAAACGTACTGCACCCTGTCTCTCCACTGAATGTCACTTAAAAGTGGACAGAATGCATAGAGCAACTCTTTGAGGACTCTGAATAACAGGAGCAGCCTCATTGGGAAAGAAGACCAGAATTCAAGTATCACTAAACTGTTGGTGAATTTACTGTTTTCTGTCCCTTTGTATTTCCTGACCAAATGCGATGCAGCCTGAACTCTAGGCATCAATGAGAAAGACAGAACTCTAGGAGAAGCCTTCTCATTCTCAAGGAGCAGGAAAGGGAAAATAATCCTAAGACTCAGAATGTGGAAATCTCTTGTCCCTTTTTTTGTCCTCTTCTCTCTGTTCTCTCACACCCCAAACCACAGGCAACCCCAAAGTGGCTGTAGCGACAGCAGAGGCAATGGGACCTGTAGGAAATTGAAACAGTAAGAAGAATCTTCTTCAATAGGAGCTGTGATACCCACAGCTTTTTTCCTTTCTCTCCTGCCGTTTAGTCACAGACATAAGCATAGTCAAAGAAATGTGTGGTATCATAGGCTAACTAAAGCTCCAGCTTTATGACTGGAGAAACAAAAACGGGAGTCCCAGGAAACTAGAAAGTACCAGATAAATCACGATGATGGAGGACTCAGGAAAACAACCCCATGAAGTTGTTTATGAAATACTGAGCTCACCCCCCGGATCCCACCGCAGTCACGATGCCAAAAATGGTGAGAAGTGAGCAAACAACCTGCCATCTGGACCTTAGATTGACCACAGGATGGAACATACATGAGACATATTTGAATGGCACTGCAAAGGCTTTGAAAATGTAGCTGACATTGGAGCCACCCCCCACAGAAGAAGGGTAAAATTGTGGTATGAATCTAACCAGGTTGTTTACATACTAAAATCAAAATATCAATATTCTTGATATGATTTAAATTAAGACCAAGAGTCTCCTAATAAGACATTAAAAATGCCCAAGATAGAATCCAAAATTATGAGGCATATGAAGAACCATGAAAATTTCAGCTTGCACGAGAAGACAATAACAGATATCGATGCCAAGAGGACACAGATGTTGAAATTATCTCAGAGATATTTAAGGCAGCTATTGTACACATGCTCCAAAGAACTGCAAACGATCTTTAAAAAAAAAAAAAAAACACGGAAAAATAAAGTCACAGCAAAAACACAAGATATAAAGAACCAAAATGAAATTTCAGAACTAAAAACCCCAATAACTGAATTAAAAAAAAAAAAAACTTACAGAATGAGCTCAATAGCAAAATGGAAATGACAGAGGAAACAGTCGGTGAACTTGAACATAAATCACAAAGTATCCAATCTAAACAGAGAGAAGCAAAGAGTAAAACAGACAAACAGGACCCCAAACACCTATGAGACAATGGCACAGGTCTAAAATTTGTGTCATCAGGGTTCCAGCAGAAGAGCAGAAAGATTGCAGTTCTGAAAAAAAGACTAAAAACATCACAAGTTTGATGAAAGACATAAAGCCACAAACCACATTCAAGAAGTTCCATTAGTGGGTTAAATGGTGGCCCCCCAAAAGCTATGTCATGTCCTAATTCTCAGAATCAGAGTTTCTGGGGACCAGCAACTTTTTGACAGTCACCCAAGGGATTTTTATGCACACTGAATTATTAGATCCAGTAGGCTACAGAATAAAACAGGCAGCTATTAGCTGAAATTTGACTCTTAATGAATTTTATAGATACTTGTTGTTAATGGGCTTTTATCTGTATTATTCTTTCTCACATTACCCAACAAGATTAGCAAGACAACTCAAACAGAATCACCTACTTTAAACCACATTATTTACCAAGCAACTTCAATCTGCCTACATGTCACCATTTACTTGTATTGTATGTAGCCAAGACAAGAGGTAGCCAACCAAAGAAACTGACCTAACTCAGTATCTTCATGAGAGAGCCATTGACATTTATCGTTTCCCAACACATGAATCCTTTCTTCTCTTCTTCCCTTATATTTTGCTCTTTTTTCTTCCCAGTTTGATTCTTCTTTTTCATTTTCCTCCCTCTGCCCCTCCCCCTTTTAAATATAGAAAAGTAATTCAGTGATTGGGTACACAAGTATTTAAACAAAACACTAGGCAACTTTTTTAAAAATCTAAATCCACTGTTATAAACGCACTGCCAAAATATGTTAAGTGAAAAACAAAAGCAAAGTTCAGAACAGAGTGATAGTATGCTGCATTTTATTGAGTAATGGAGAAATTCATATTCATATTTGCCTACAGACACTATGGAAGGACAAATTAGAACCTAACAAAGTAATTATCTGGGTGGGAGTAGAGCGTGACACTAGGGAAAGGGAAAGAGGGAGGATGAAGAGGGAATGAGAACAAGAATTGTCTTATACAACTTTTTATATTGTTTTGGTATCTGAATAATGAAAATGTATTGCCTATTATCTAAAATATATACACTTAAAAGGAAAAAAGCTATTGACATTGGCATAAGGCAAATTCAACTGCTATTTATTCTATCCTGCCTCTTCTGGAACTTACATAACCACTCTTTCACTCTTTTTCATTATTTTCCTTCCTGTATCATCCTTGTTTCTTTATGTGAATAGAGGCAAATATTAATATATATTCTTATTTACAACTTTCTTACACAAATGCAATATATTACACACACACTACTTAGCACCTTTTCTTTCCTACTTAGCAATAAATATATTGGTGATTATTTTATCCCCCAGCTATATAGTAATATGTTGTACAGATGTTTAACAGTCCCCAACTGATGGATACTTGAGTTGTTTCCAATTACTTGCTATTGCCCAAAACATTGTAAAGAATAATCTCGTAAACGCCTAACTCTGTGTAAGTGTGGTAAAAATTTATACACATAAGATTACAGATTGAAAGAAATAAATGCATTTATAATTTTAATAGATATTGCCACTTGCCCCTAGAAGAGTTACATAAATTTTGTCATAGTAACTGTCTTTCCATAGCCAACAAAGTATGTTATGAAATATTGGTACTTTTGCCACCCTGAGAAGTAGAAAACGATTTCTTATTAGACTTTAATTTACATTTCTCTATAAGTAAAGTTGAACATCATTGCCTATGTTTATAGGTCATTAATATTTTTTTTTAATACTGTACTATCAGAAAACCTGATGGCTGGACGCAGTGGCTCACATCTTGTAATCCTAGCACTGTGGGAGGCCGAGGCACCTGGATCGCTTGAGCCCAGGTGTTTGAGAATAGCCTGGGCAACATGGTGAAACCTCATCTCTACTAAAAACACACAAAAATTAGTAGGGCATTGTGGCCTACGCCTCTAATTCCAGCTACTCAGGAGGTTCCAGCTACTCTATCAGGTTTTATTAGTCCAAGTTTAATACTGGACTATTAGTCCATCAGACTTGCTACTTACTGGCCATACAAACTTGGGCAAGTTCTAGTTCCTTCAATAGAGAAATGACCAAGAAGTCGCAGTCTCTTTTCGTGTATGATGGGAATAATGATAACAGGCCGGTGCAGTGGCTCACTTTAGGAGGCCAAGGCGGGAGGATCACCTGAGGCCTAGAGTTCAAGACCAGCTTGGGCAACAAAGCGAGACCGCATCTCTACAAAAAAAATTAAAAATGAGCCTAGCCCAGTATGGTGGTGCACACCTGTAGTCCCAGCTATTAAGAGGCTAAGGTGGGAGTATCCCTTGGGCCCAGGAGTTTGAGGCTGCAGTGAGTTATGATGGCACCACTGTACTCCAGCCTGAGTGACAGAGCAAGACCCTGACCTAACATCACTGACCTAAATACTTTAGTGAAGATTAGATGAAATAAACAAAACTAGCTTAACTGAGTGCCTGCCACACAGCAAGTGCTCTGTAACTGATGGGGCCATTACTTCTAATTTTGAACCTCATTGCTTTTCTGCCTCCTTTATCATTGTATTTCCCCTGTTCTTCCCCATCTCCTGTTACCACTAAAAATAACAGAAAGGGACAATTTATTGAAGGCTTACTATGTACCAAGTGCTATATTAAGAGTTTTGCATATAGCATCTCACTGAATCTTTGTAAGAATCCTAGAAAATATTCTTAGAAGAAAAATGAACATTTACAGTGGCTAAATAACTCATCTAGGTTATATGGCTAGCAGGAAGTAGTGCTGAGATTCTAATTCAGGACTGTCTGATTCTTAAGTCTCTATTTTTTGCTATTTTATCATGTTTTCTTCTTTTTTTTTTTTTTTTTTTTTTTGAGACAGGGTCTTGCTCTGTCACTCAGGCTGAAGTGCAATGGTGCAATCTGCACTGCACTGCAACTTCTACCGCCTAGATTCAAGTGATTCTCATGCATCAGCCTCCCAAGTAGTTAGAATTATAGGCATATGCCACCATGCCCAACTAATTTTTATATTTTTACTAGAGATGAGGTTTTACCGTGTTGCCCAGGCTGGTCTCAAACTCCTGGGCTCAAGTGATCCATGTGCCTTGGCCTCCCAAAGTGCTAGGATTACAGATGTAAGTCACTGCGCCCAGCCATCAGGTTTTCTTAATTGTAAGGAATCCAAATGTCATATTAGTTCTGCAGTGTTACTGACATACTTACAGAGGTATTTCTGTATTCTCCAAGGCTAGCAAGTCCATCTGTGGATGAAGACTGGGTTTTAAGTTGTTTGTTACATCAGAACTTGGAGAGCTGAAATCTAAAACACAAAATGGACTTGTTTGGCTTTAAAACATTTTGTCAGTCAGTTATTACGCTGGATTTTCTACAGTAAAAACAAAAAGAAAAAAGAAAAAAAAAAAAACCCACCAAATAAAAGAGATTAATTTAGATATTTCTGTCACCATAAAATCATGAGATTTCCTAGCTCTAAGAGAAATTAAAAAGCATCATTTATGGTAGGTAGAGAGAGAAAGAATTTCCCTGCCACGAGAAGAAGTTGTTGTAAGGGTAAGAAATATTATTGTATTGGATTTTCTAAAATCCTAAGCTGATACAGAATGGAAAGGATTTTATATCTTGTTCTGCCCAGCACAAAAGTAAAAAGTTATAGTACATACTGAGCTCTACCTTCACCTCAAGCTCCAGTCCATAATTTTTTTTTTTTTTTGAGATGGAGTTTCACTTTGTCACCCAGACTGGAGTTCAGTGGCACGATCTCGGCTCACCACAACCTCCACCTCCTGGGTTCAAGTGATTCTTCTGCCTCAGCCTCCTGAGTAGCTGGAATTATAGGTGCCCACCACCACTCCCGGCTAATTTTTGTATTTTTAGTAAAGCGGGGGGGTTTGCCATGTTGGCCAGGCTGGTCTCAAACTCCTGACCTCAGGTGATCCACCTGACTCGGCCTCCCAAAATACTGGGATTACAGGTGTGAACCACCATGCCTGGCCTCCAGGCCATAATCTTAAGTGAGATACCCCAAAGGGAATAATTACTTTCCCCTCTGAAAATTCTCTATTAAAAACTCAGGAAAACTCTCCAATGTAACTGACTCTACACATCCCACTAGCCTACATAAACAAGTAGCCAACATTTTAGAACTGGGTAGAGATCTAAGAAAACCACAAATTCAGTGATACTGAGTGTTTTTACTCTGGAAACAGCAGATGACATAGGAGAAAAACAAACTGCTTTTAGTTTGGCAAAACTGGATTTCCGCATTTTTCATCATCCTTATTTTGTAATTTACCAAACCCTTGTTGGGAATAAGGACAGCAGAAGATAACAAGTTAGGTAAGATAGGTAACTCTTTTATAAATGTTTATAAAATGCATTGTAGCAGAGCTTACATCACAACTTGGAGAGCTGTAACAAAGCTTACAATGCATTTTATAAACATTAGTTTGTTAATCTTGACAACCACCCTTTAAGGCAATCATTGTTCCCATTTTATAAAGTGAGAGTCTTAAAGGTTAGGTGGCTGAGAGGTGCAGAACTGGCATTTCAACTTGGACTTTTCTGACTTTAAAGCCTGTGTTTTTCCTTCTTCATTTCACAACCACTTGGTTCATACCTTGTAATTTCTAAATTTCTCCGCTTGCATCAGAGATACTCCCTTACCTGATGCTGAGGTGTAGCAGAAGAGCCCAATGATAATAGTGTGTAGGTTCAGAGTAGACTTTAAGTATTGGCCATTGGGCTGAAAAGCCTCTACAAAGCAGGCCAGGTGAATTCCATGAAATTCTAAGTGAGTAGGATGAGTTTCAAGGACCTCCTCCCCCAGACACATCCCATTGCTATACCGGGTTTGACTCAACCATTTGTCAGGAAGTAATCACATCTCCTAACATAGTGCTCTGACATTCAAACTGTCTTCAGTCCTTCTTAGGTGGTATTTAATCATGTAATTAAGGAGAACTGTTTCACATCAAGCTCTTCTGCTGGTCTGAAAAGACCTGAGTGTTTATTTACTTAAGTCTGAAAGTTGATTATTCATGGTGTTGAGTTCTCCCAGAGTGTCCCTAGGCATCCGGGGACTGGGACTTAGGTCGAGGAGATCTTGAGATGGGGCAGAAGGCTCACTGGTAGTCTGAAAACAAAGCAAAAAAAAAAAAAAAGAAAAAAGTGTCATGTAGTTTATCATAGCTTTCTCCCCATACATTCTCCTTTGTTGAGGGGAGGATCCTATTTGGATGCATTTTAAGGAAGAATTCTCCATTCAACCAATGGGCAACATTAGTATGAATCCCATCTTAACCACCTATATAGGTTCCTGCTTCTTACTAATAACTTAATAACATTAACTTTACATTACATGACATTAACAGTTTAACATTAACGTTAACTTAATAACATTAAGTTATTAAGGCAAGTAATCTATACCATTAAAACCACTCCAAATTATCAATGCATATCTCCCTCTTTTTAAGACTTGTTTTAGGTAAACCTTGCTTCTTACTGTAATTGGCAAAATGTTCAATTGTTTATTTTATAACGTTTCTAATCACTTACACTGGTGGCTTCCTTCTGGTTATTTTGCTCCAAAATCCTTTGTTGGTTTCTAGTAAACCTGTTTAAATGATCAAAATGCATGTGTTTTAAAAAGTATATGAAAATGCTATAAAAATCTAACAATTATTAATACACAAATATTTAGGAATAAAGACAATCAGCCTCATCCTCACACAATTATCAGTAAAAAACTTTTAATAACTTTTTTCCAGCTTACAGAGTATTCATACCCTCAGAGAAAACTGTGAGAAAATAGAAAAGTATTAAAAAAAATCTCATCACCCAGAAATTGTTAAATCTATTAACATTATTCCAGTATTTCATCTATAAGTGCATCTATTTTTAAACTTAGTTAAAATTATACTTTACATAATTCTGTATCCTAATTTGATTATGCTGTGAGAATTTTTCTAGCTGAAATACAATTTTTAATGGCTATAATATTTTACCTTATGAATCTATCACACCTTTAACCACTCTTACTATTAGCAATTATTTGTTTTCTATTTTGCCATTATAAGTAATTTTCCAAAATATTCAAATATATTTAAAGTATTTTCACTATTTCACTGTGTATTTTTATAAGATACTTAATACATACCAAAAAATTGACCTTCTACAACTCTGATTTAATTTTACATTGTTTGTCCACTGAGAGTAAAGAAGTATAAACGTAAAAGACTAGAGAAGCTGAAGGCAGAAATCCAAGGTTCAAGTGTCAGTGTTAGTACCTTGTAGCTACATGACTAAGGAGATGACTTCCTGAACCTTGGTCCCCCAGCTGCTAAGAGGGAATAACATTTGAACTATTTCCTCAGAAAGTTATTTTCAGGGGCAAAACTAGATAGTACAGGTGGATGAATGTGGAAATGCTTTGCAAACTGAGATTTGCTTTAGAAACATACAGTATCACTGTTAAGACAATTTGACTTCATGATCCTAAACACTTTAAAGTGTAAGTTTATACTCAATTGGGCCTCTGAGCCCAAGCCTACAGGTATACATCCAGATAGCCTGAAGCAACTGAAGAATCACAAAAGAAGTGAAAATGGCCAGTTCCTGCCTTAACTGATGACATTACCTTGTAAGCTTCCCTCTCCTGGCTCAGAAGCTCCCCCACTGAGTATCTTGTGACCCCTGCCCCTGCCCTCCAGAGAACAACCCCCTTTGTAATTTTTCACTACTACCCAAATCCTATAAAACTGCCCCACCCCTAACTCCCTTTGCTGACTCCTTTTTCTGACTCAGCCTGCCTGCACCCAGGTGAAATAAACAGCTCTATTGCTCACACAAAGCCTGTTTGGTGGTCTCTTCACAAGGATGCGCGTGACAGAATCTGCGCACACAGTTTAACGATTTTTCAAAAACATGTGCTTTTAAATTCCACCTAGTTAAGCCGGGAACTGTGGCTCATGCCTGTAATCCCAGCACTTTGGGAGGCCGAGACAGGTGGATCACTTGAGGTCAGGAGTTTGAGACCAGCCTGGGCAACATGGTGAAACCCCATCTTGACTAAAAATACAAAAATGAGCTGGGCGTGGTGGTCTGTAATTCCAGCTACCAGGGAGGCTGAGACAGAAGAATCGCTTGAACCTGGGAAGCGGAGGTTGCAGTGAGCCGAGATCATGCCACTGCACTCCAGCCTGGGCAGTAAAGCAAGAGTCCATCTAAAAAAAAAAAAATCCATCTAGTTATAACATTAGCTTCTTGTGTTCTAGTCAGTTATGTGCTGGGTATGAACAACTTTCCTAGATCAAGCCCTGAGTGACAAATTTCAGTTTCTTTATTTGCATAACTATTCCCTGGATGTAATGAGCAGATACTTCGGGGGATGTTGGAATAGGGTGAATGTATTTTGCAAGTGGATGGATATGAATCTTTAGGGGCCAGAGCATGGGCTGTGATAGGTAGAGTAACGCCCACCCTCACAAAGGTACCCACATCCTAGTCAACACAATCAGTGAATATGTTAGGTTACATGGCAAGGGGAAATTAAAGGTTGAAAAAAGAATGAAGTTTGCTACTGTTAAAGGAAATCTCCGGACCCCAAAATCACTAAGCCAAAAGGAAAAGTCAAGCTGGGAACTGCCTCAGGCAAATTTTATTCCTAACTAATATAGCTACAAAGATAAAAAGCTACCTACCTCTCTCACAATTTGCCCAAGAGAAAACTCCTTGTGAGCCTCAAGATCTTTACCCTAAAACAGTTCTGTTGAATCTCACCTTGGCAATATAAACTGATAGCTTATCTTCACAAGTACAGGACAAAGGACAGAACTGACTGAGTCCTCTGCCCTACTGCTTATGTAGAAATGCAGATTCACCGAGCCAGACTAAGGTATGAGTGACTATTCCTCTAGCCCCTTCTCACATGTAAATTGTGTATTCTGTGAAAGGTTTATCAAAGATTCAAAAGAATGCAACCATTTGTCGCTTTGTAATTTTTTGGTAGAGATGGGGTTTCGCCATGTTGCCCAGGTTGGTCTCAAACTTCCTGAGCTCAAGCAATCCGCCCACCTCAGCCTCCCAGGGTGCTGGGATTACAGGTGTGCACCACCGTTCTTGGTCCATAGCTACTGGCTTTATTTTATGGATTCTCTTAATTCACTAAAGATAAGTGGGAAGAAAAACTTAGTCAATAAATTTAAAGGTTAAATGGGACACTGGTGCAGAGGAAGAGAAGAAATTACTATTGAATGGACGTCAATGTGCTAGCACTCTACTAGGTGTTTTCATATATATTATCTCATTTAATCCTCAAAAAAGCCCAACCCTCTAAAAAGGTATTATTATCCTATTTAATACATCAAAAAAAAATAAGAAAGAAAAAAACTTAAATCTTAGAAAAGTTATGCAACTAATCCAAAATCATCAGCTAGATTTGAATCCAGGCCTGTTCAGCTCTTTCCCTTATGTCAGACTGGTCTCATTCTTTATCAGCTGATTAGAAATACAGTCATTGTGCAAGTAGAGATTCCCAGTAATTCTCAACAGAAACAGTGCCCCTAACATGCCCTTAACATGCCCTTTTTTTTATTATTTCTCTTAGAGGTGGGATTTCACTCCATCACACAGGCTGGAGTGCAGTGGTGCGATCATAGCTCACCACAGCCTCAAATTCCTGGTCTCAAGCTATCCTCCCACCTCAGCCTCTCCAGTAGCTAGGCTATAAGCACCTACTAGAACCACCACACCCAGCTAATTTATTTATTTTTCATTTATTTATTTGAGGCAGAGTCTCACTCTGTTGCCAAAGCTGGAGTGCAGTGGTGTGATCTTGGCTCACCGCAACCTCCACCTCCCCTTCAAGTGATTCTCCAGTGTCAGCCTCCTGAGCAGCTGGGATTACAGGCATGCACCACCATGCCCAGCTAATTTTTTTGTATTTTTAGTAGAGATGGGGTTTCACTATGTTGGTTAGGCTGGTTTCGAACTCCTGACCTCAAATGATTTGCCCGCCTTGGTCTCCCAAAGGGCTAGGATTACAGGCGTGAGCCACCGCGCCTGGCCTTATTTTTTATTTTTTGTAGAGACAGGGTCTTACTATGTTGTCAGGGCTGGTCTGGAATTCCTGGGCTCAAGTGATCCTCCTGCCTCGGCCTCCAAAAATGCTGGGATTATAGGTGGGAGCCACCATGCTGGGCTGAAATGTCACTTTAACTAGGAGAAAGACCTCTGGCATTTACTGAGTAGGAGCTGCACAAGAGAAAACTGTCCCACCCCACATGCCAATACCTTTCCTATTGAGAATGGAGGATCTAGAAAGAGGGGTTCCTTGTAGGCACTCTGATAAGAATGCTGAGTAATTGGTGGTGAAAGTAGAAATGGAAGAGGGGTAAAGAGGGTACATGATTTGCTCACCTCTCATATCCAAGGATGGCATTATTCAAATCCTCGTTCACCTGAATTAGCTCAACAGTTACATCTTCATTCTCCACCACCACAAGCAGGTCCATGATCCTCTCCTGCATCTCCCGACCTGTTTTATAGAGTTTCTGTCAAAGAAAGGAGAGAGATTTCTTCTTCCACACCTGAAACATTCTATAAAGACATATGACTCACCAATCTGTGCATACCTACAGTCACCTCCACCCTTAAGTCGCCTGTGGGGCACTACCTAAGTACTTAACTATAAACAGCTTATCCTTCCTATTGGAAGGCAGTGAGTCATAAACTGATTATATTTTCCTTTAAAAATCAAAATAAGTGTCATAAGAATAATATGGTACATTGAAAATAATGCTGGACTAAAATCCAGAAGTGCTGTATGGGAATTCTAAATGTAGTGCTTATTAGCTGTGCCATGTTGGGGAAGAAAAAAATAAATTAAATAAACACGTTTTTAAAATCTCAGTTTTCTCATTGATAAATGAAAATTATACCCCTTGCCACATCTACCTCAAGGGTTGACATAAAAATCAAATGAGATGTGTGTAATGAGGAACTCTATAACTATAAAGCATAAACATAAAATGTTATTGCATTATTAGTGGTAGTAGAAGTAGTAAAAATACATTTACAGTGGCATTATTTTATTTCCTGTTATGTTGTACTTAAACATTTAAAGTTTATAGTTATATCGCATTTTGAGGCAAACTAAAACAGGATTAACAAACAAATCATGAATACCCTTATTTGGACTACCTAGAAATACTGCATTAAACCATGACTCCACCTCCCAAACCCATTTTTTTTTTTTTTCCCTCATAAGCATCACAGCCATCTACGTCAGACTTACTGATCCAGAATCTCCAGGCTGGGGGTCTGAAAATCTACATTTTTTTTTTTTAAACAAGCACTCCAAAGTGTTTCTTATGTACACTGATATTTAAGAACTATTGCCTTACAACTGACTTTTTTTCCAGGCATACCTTCGATTAACCCGAGGTGCATAAAACTGATATTAATATTTCCTCAATCCCACCTTGGCTAGAGTTTGTCTGTGTAATAGTACATTAACATCAGGCAAAAACACAGGGATGCTGCTTCTCTCAAAATGAAAGCAATAGAACTTCCTTACACACCGCACAATCACTTCGGCTGACTTTTTCCCCTCAAGAAAGAAAGCTCTGCTGAAAAATGTATATATGCTTCATGAAAACATTCAGAATCTCAAACAATCTATTACAAGACTGCTGACAGGAAATCTCTAAACAAATAAATCAAACTATTACTAACTGGCGTTTAGACTCAGAGGTAAAAGCCACTAGCCTCTAAAAAATCGTAACAACAAATATTTAAAAGACAACATGACATAAAGAGAAAAAAAAAGATGAGTTAGACAGATGATAGACTTTCCGATTTTAGACTTGCAATGTGCCACCAGAAAAACCATCCTATTTGCCAACCACAGGGCCATCTTCAGGAACAGTATAGTGTAGGGGTCAACAGTGTTGTTCTTAAAGCTCCAGACAGTAAACATTTTCTGCTTTGTGGGCCATCTAGTCTTTGCTGTAACTACTCAACTCTGCCACTATAGTGTAAAAGCAACCCTGGAAAATATATAAATAACTGGGTGTGGCCATCTTCTAATAAAACAGATATATGTGGCAGGCTAGATTTGGCTCCTTTATATACCCCTGGTATAATGCAAAGAGAAAACTTTGGACTCAGATGCCAAACACATCTGCCATATATATGCCTGCTATGGAATTTGGGGAAATGTGGCTAAAATTTAGCCTTAGGTTTTGTTGTTGCTGTTTTGTTTTGTTTTTTGGTTTTTTCCATCTATAATACAAGGAGAACAGCTATCTTGTAAGGTTGTTGTAAGAATTGGCAGTGGTGTCATTGAAACCCCAGTGTCTGGCATACAGAGGTAGTCGGTAGTAAATAAATGTATTATGGGTGCTTGACAAGGTGTCACTAGAAGCTCAACTAGATAATGAATACAATCCTGTAATACGCTATTATCAAGGATCCGATCTTCTACAAAGGAAAGAATTAAGAATGGCATTTAATATAACCCCCAGAATGAATGAGAACTTTTCCTTTGTTCTTGCTTTACAGAGTGTACAGAAATTGTTCTTCTTGTTGCTCACTGGCAGCCTTGCTAGAGCAATGTCAAGATCAAGGGAATTCAATGGCTGATACCTATGACAAAAATGTAGAAATTAATTGAAATGAATTTGAAGCCAACATCAATAGCCCTCAGTCACATGAAGACACTCCCTTTGCCCTTTCAAGAGACAGATGGGATGGAAACATGAAAGGAATAGCACATTCAACAGGTCTGCAAAGCAGAATGTGAAAAACCTCTTCAAAAGCCAGCCCACTCTGATCTTTGCAATTGATGTCTGTCTCAGAGGAGGGCCAAGCCACCTGGAAACACCCGAGATCAAGCTCTATGGACAAAAGGATAGGTCACAGTTGCCCAGAGCAGGTACTTGCAGGGCTGTGGATGTGGGGGGGGGGGGGGGGGGGGGGGGGGGGGGGGGGGCAAGTCAAAATACAGAGCAACAGCTGCTGGTGCATATGTCCCTCAGGGAGACCCTGGAATTGTCTCCGTTTATACCATATAAAAGCAAAGGCAAGCTTCTAAGTTAAAGTGAATTTAACAATCAATTCAAAAGTCTTTGGAGCAAAACAAAAAGGAGCTCATTAAGAGATTCCTCTTCTGATATCCAGATGGCTCTTACTCCTCCATAGGGCACTCAGGAATTAAGGAAGGAGATCCCTCTGCACTTTCAATTCCAACTATAGTCATCCCACATTGACCAACAGAGGGCAACTCAATAAAAAGAAACACAGAAATGCTTGCATATCAATCTCGAAAGAGCCAAAACAGGAAGAAATGTGTTTGCTTTAAAATGTCTCTGGAAATACTATCTGTATGGCAATATCCCTATTATTAGCCCATAACGTATTTTCTTCATCCCAGTATTCCCCACTCAGAGTGCAAGAAACCCCAATGTCTCTATCTGCTCAAAGTAAATACTCTCCCCGCTTACTCTAAAACTGGACATTCTTCAGCTTAACTTGCTTATATAGTCTCTTTTTCCTTATACAGGCTTCAGTCAAATGACAAATTGTCAGCATAATCCTTAAGAAAAGCATTAACATGTTAAAGCCCTTCCAACTCTTCTTTCCAACAAAACAGTGTCTGCAAAAAGTACAGGACTTGGTTGCTGCCTTCAAATTGCTTCCTATACCCACATGAAAACACAATAGGTTAGCCAGGTATAATAGAAAGTTAGTCCTGGGTTCAAAATGAGAAGCTAGTTGGTCTAATGGATAGAACATAAGCTCATGAGAATGAAGTTCTCCTTCCAGCTCCACCACTTGTCATGGTGTGGGCAATTATTCTTTCTGCATATGCAGCCTCATCTGCAAAGGAAGGGAGATGGACTCAAAGAGGCTGACAGTCCCTTCTACTCTTAACATCTTACACATTTCTGAATGGTAAAGACAAGAATGGTCTGGGAGGATGGCTTTCTTTTTCCTATTCTCAGGATTTTTTTTTTTTTTCAACTGGTTACAATCCTCATAGGATCCAATTTCAGATTCCCTTGATTTTAAATTTCTCCAGTAAGTTAGAGTAAGGCTTTCTCTAGTTGTCATTTCAAAATCTGAGCTCCCTTTATTCTAAATACTAGAGCATTCTCTTCTTGTCTTACTGAGGCTAGGCAAAGAAAAAAAAAAAGAGAGATAAGATTAAAGTGGGAGGTACCAGGAAAAGTCAGCTATTCAAGATAAGAAGAAGGTGACCCAAAGCTGAGTGCATAACACCAAGAAAGCAAATACACAAAACACATGTTGCAACTCTTCATTCCTACGGCCAAGGTGGCTGCCTTTAACTCGTCACAACAGTTGTTAGACCGCACAGAGCCTCAGAATTATCACGTTCCACTTCGGAAAACTAAAGAAAATCCAGTCCTCACCCCTAATGAAAAGTTTAAAGTTTACAAGCAACACAGTGGTGGGAAAATGTGTCTACTGCACAAAATGGTTTCATGGCCTAAGAATCTAACAAAGAGCAAGACCCTCTTAGTTAGTAGGGCTTCAGGATCTAATTGTTCAGCGTGGGTTGGTGGAACAGAAAGGGGATTCCAAGTAAATATATTGGATTTCACATGAAATAAAACAAGACAAGGAATAGGTTCCAAAGAAACAGAACAGCTACTAGAAGGTAAGTATAAACAGACAAAACAGGAAGAAATTCCAAGTATACAGGTTGGTTTATTTATTTTTTTGAGAGTGAGTCTCGATCTGTCACCCAGGCTGGAGTGCAGTGGCGCCATCTCAGCTCACTGCAACCTTTGCCTCAACCTCCTGAGTGACTGGGACTACAGACGCATGCCACCACGCCCAGCTGATTTTTGTTATTTTTAGTAGAGATGGGGTTTTGCCATGTTGGCCAGGCTGGTCTCGAACTCCTCACCTCAGGTGATCCATCCGCCTTGGCCTCCCAAAGTGCTGGGATAACAGGCGTGCTCTGCTGCGCCCAACCTCAGGCTGGTTTTATAATAAACCGATATTATAAGACTGTGGTCACTGGTGAAGTATACGTGCAAGAGCAGTCAAGAAATTTTTGAGTGGAGGCTTTTCCTTTCTGCTGGAGAACTTTTCTTGGCTCTCCAGATCCACTGTCCACACTTTCTGCCTTAACTCTGTGCCCTGGGGCCTGGCTTGTAGAGATCACATCACCAGGTCCCCTGTCTTCCTGCTTCTGTGTTCAGCCAACGGGCATGCTGGCTGGCAGGAAACAGGAGGAAGGAAGGAGCATGAGGTCTGGATATTTATTCTTTCCACCCCCTTCTACCAAAGGCACCACTGTTCTCAAGGCTGCCCTCTCCACATTATTCTTTCCTCTAGGTTCTGGCAAAAGTGCCCTCTTCTTACCTATGTAATTATTAGTTAATAACACAGTGATATTAGTTAATAATCCAGGGTAGCGATCAAGCCCTTGTGGTTTCCCTGAACTTTAAAACATCTTACTAAATAAACAGTATTTTGATTAAGCTTTCTTCAAATTACCCAAATGAAGTATGTCATCTCTTTGCTAATATACCCTACAAAGCATGAAAACACATCTTTAGAGTAATCAAAATAGTATGATGCCAAGTTAGGCACAAATAGGTCAAGGGATGAGAATAGTCTCTAGAAGACAACCTTGAATTAGAATATACAGTATATGATAAAGGGGCATTTAAAACCATTGGAGAAGGCATGAATTGTTAGTAAATGTTATTTGGACAACCAGCCATCAAATTGAAAAAATAAATGAAGGTAAAGTCCCCATCTCTTACCAAGAATACAAATTCGAATTTTAAGTCACATAAAATCCAGGGGAAGAAAGCTATTGATTAATTAAGCCTGTTTTTAACTGAATGATTACATCATGTTAGGCACTAATCTGGGAGCCAGAACCTGGTAATGAACAAGACAAGCCTTTTGGCATTTCCATTCTAGCAGGCAAAGACAGCTGACAACCATGGAAGAAAAGCATCAGACGCTGTGACTGCCAGATGAATAAATGGTGATGTGATAGGACAGTGGCTAATTTTAGACTGGGGAGTCAAAGAAGACCTCTCAGGAGAGTAACACGCTAAGATCAGAATGATAAGAAAAAGTTCGAGATCAGCCTGGCCAACATAGTGAAATCTCATTTCTACCAAAAATACAAAAAAATGCTGGGCATGGTGGCAGGTGCCTGTAGTCCCAGCTACTCGGGAGGCTGAGGGAGGAGAATCACTTGAACACAGGAGGCGGAGGTTGCAGTGAGCAGAGATCGTGCCACTGCATGCCAGCCTGGCTGGCCATTTGAAGACGGGGAAGCGTGAGAGTCAAGGATGAAACAGTTCCCCAGCAAGAATGAACTCAGTGCGCTCAAGGAATAGGAAGTAGGTTGGTTAGCAAGCATGTGCCATGGAAAAAGAAGTAGGCTAAAGATGACCGAGAAGGGCTCTGTGGCCAGAGTAGAGAGGTTTGGTTTTACTCCAAGTATAATGGGAAGCCAATGGAGGGTTTCCAGCAAGAAACAACACAATCTGGTTTACATTTCATTTTATTTATTTTAATTTTTTGAGAAGTAGTCTTGATCTATCGCCAGGCTGGAGTACCGTGGCGCGATCTTAGCTCCCTGCAACCTCCACCTCCCAGGTTCAAGCTCCTGGGCAGCTCGCGGCCTCAGCCTCCTGAGTAGCTGGGATTACAGGCACCTGCCACCATGCCTGGCTAATTACCTTTTAGAAAGCCATAATACAACTTTGGGAGGCCAAGGCAGGTAGATCACCTGAGGTCAGAAGTTTGAGACCAGCCTGGTCAACATGGTGAAACCCTGTCTCTACTAAAAATACAAAAATTAGCTGGGCATGGTGGCAGATGCCTATAGTCTCAGCTACTCAGGAGGCTGAGACAGGAGAACGGCTTGAACCCGGGAGGCAGAGGTTGCAGTGAGCCGAGATCGCGCCACTGCACTCCAGCCTGGGCGACAGAGCAAGACTCCGTCTCAAAAAAATAAATAAATAAAATAATTGATGAAAAAAATAAAAAGCTATAATACAGACACCCAACTTCATTAGTCATTAGGGAAATGCAAATACAAATCAAAATCAAAACCGTAATGAGATACCACTTCACACCTACCAGAGGGCCATTAAAAAAACACACAATGGAAAATAACAAGTATTCATTGTGGAGAATCTGGAATCCTAGTAGTACCGCATACTGCTAGTAGAATATACAATGGTGCAGCCATTGTGCAAAAGAGTTTGACAATTCCGCAAAAAGTTAAAGTTACTATATGTCCCAGCAATTCTACTCTTAGATTGATACTCAAAAGAAGTGAACACAGGTATTCAAAGAAAAGCCTGTATGTGAATGTTCATAGCAGCATCAGTCACAATAGCCAAAGGTGGAAACAATGGAAACAACCTAAATGTCTACCAATGAACTGATGTACAAAATGTGGTATATACAATGAAATATTAGGCCATTAAAGTAATAAAATTCTGATACACACTACAACATGGATGAACCTCGAAAACATTAAGTGAAAGATGCCTAGACACAAAAAGTCATATATTATGTGATTCCACATATATGAAATAGGAAATGTCCAGAACAGGTAAATCCACAGACACAGAACCAGATTGGTGGTTATCTGGAACTGATGAAAGGCAGAAAGGGGAGGGGCTGCTTAATGAGCATGGGGTTTCCTTTTGGGGTAATGAAAAGGTATTGGAATTAAATAGAGGAAATACAGTTGAACCTTGAACAACACGGGTTTGAACTGCATGGCTCCACTGAGAGGTGGATTGTTTTCTGCCTCTGCCACCCAAGACAACAAGACCAATTTCTCTTCTTCTTCCTTCTCAGCCCACTCAGCAAAAAGATAAAGACCAAGACCTTTACGACCCATGTCCACTTAATGAATAGTAAATATATGTTCTCTTCCTTATAATTTTCTTAAATTTTTTTTAATTTTAATTTTTAAATTGAGACAGGGTCTCACTCTGCTGCCCAGCAATGGTGCAATCACGGTTTACTGTAGCCTCAACCTCCTGGGCTCAAGCGATCCTCCCACCTCAGCCTCCCCAGTAGCTGGGACTGCAGGCATGCACCACCATACCTAGCTAATTTATTTTTTTTGGAGCGACAGAGTCTCACTATGTTGCCCAGGCTGGTCTCAAACTCCTGGATGCAAGCAATCCTCCTTCCTCAGCTTCCCAAAGTGCTAGGATTACAGGTATAAGCCACTGTGCCCAGCCTTCCTTACAATTTTCTTTCTTTTTTTAAAAAAATTTTATTTATTTTTAGTTTTTTAATTTTTTAATTTTTTTTATTATACTTTAAGTTCTAGGGTACATGTGCACAACGTGCAGGTTTGTTACATATGTATACATGTGCCTTTTTTTTTTTTTATTTTTGAGACAGAGTGGCACTCTGCCGCCCAGGCTGGAGTGCAGTGGCACGATCTCAGCTCACTGCAAGCTCCGCCTCCTGGGTTCACGCCATTCTAAGGCCTCAGCTTCCCGAGTAGTTAGGACTACAGGTGCCCACCACCATGTCCGGCTAATTTTTTGTATTTTTTAGTAGAGATGGGGTTTCACCGTATTAGCCAGGATGGTCTCAATCTCCTGACCTTGTGATCCTCCCGCCTCAGCCTCCCAAAGTGTTGGGATTACAGGCATAAACCACAGCACCCAGCCTACAATTTTCTTAATAACATTTTCTTTCCTCTAGCTTACTTTAAGAATACTCACATATGTATATAACATACATAATATGTGTTAATTGACTGTTTATGTTATTGATAGGGTTTCTGATCAACAGGATATTAGTAGTTAAGTTTTGGGGAAATCAAAAGTTATACATGAATTTTCAACTACATTGTGGGGTCAGTGCTCATAACTGCTATGTGTTGTTCAAGGGTTAACTGTAGTTACAATGAATGTATATTTATTTTCTTTTTATTTTTTGAGATGGAGCCTCCTGCTGTTGCCCAGGCTGGACTGCAGTGGCGTGATCTCTGCTCACTGCAACCTCCGGGTTCAAGACATCCTCGTGTCTCAGCCTCCCGAGTAGCTGGGATTATAGGCGCCCACCACCATGCCCGGTTAATTTTGTATTTTCAGTAGAGACAAAGTTTCACATGTGGGCCAGGCTGGTCTCGAGTTCCTGCCCTCAAGTGATCCACCCGCCTTGGCCTCTCAAAGTGCTGGGATTACACGTGTGAGCCACCACGCCCGGCCCTGAATGTACATAAATGCCAGTTACTTGTGCCCTTTAAAATGGTTAATTTTATGTGATATGGATTTTGCCCCAATTTAAAAAATGCTATATAGAATTTTTGTTGTTTTTTTTTTTTTTGCACAGCACTATACTCAATATCCTGAAAACCTTTCTCATAACAAAATACCTAAAAATGCTAGATATTAAAAATATTTTAACATTTGTGCCTACACTTTCAGGAGAGCATGAGAAATCCTCAAAGGCTCAAAACCAAGTAAGATCTAAAGACTCAAGCAGCAAGAAAGGAACGATGGTTCACAAGGCACCTATCTGCCAATCTCCAGTAGAGTTCTCAGCAGATGCAAAGGACAAAGCCCAGGGTGCAAACAACACGGGGAGCTGGAGCAAAAACCCCTCCTCCACTCAGAAGGAAGCCCCACATGACTACTCCCTATGAAAGTCAGCGAATCAGAAAAACCTCAGCCCCACAAAGCGAGATGGCAAGCCAAATTGTGTGTCAGCGTCGGTTCTTGGTGGAGAGAGTGAAAATACTTATTTTTCCTGAGAAATCTGACAGCCTTACTACATCCTCATCTCTAGGAATGAGGCTGCCTGCCTTCAAAGTTTAAAAAATCCTAATGAGTGCTGATTATTTTTCTTCTAACTGCAGAGGTTCCTAGATTGTTTTGGAAACCAGCAGTTCTTTGGAGGAGAGTCCTTTTTTCTGGCCTCGACAGTCACCCTGGAAGTTCCCTGCCCCTGAGTTAGTGGCTCAGACAGCAGAGGACAGAGGACAGTTGTTTTCCTCACCATGTGAGTGCCCAAGGCCTATTCAATCTTGCTTTGATTTTGAGGTTAGTATGGGCTGCTTCGGGGAAAAGTCCTTTGGAAGGGTCTCTTTCACTTCTATGGGGCTGTGAGCTCTGAGCTGGTCTGATCCCACCTGCTTTATCAGGCACTGAATAGTCTCACTGTTCTGGAGGCCTGATGGTCAGTTTAGCCTTTTCTGTAATCCTTGGGGTTTATTTTTATTTTCATATTTCTTCTGTCATTTCAATGGGATTTGGGGAAGAAAGAGGATGTAAATATATTTTGGCAAGCTAAAAAAAAATTGTGATTATTGGTTGGTTTGGGGAGAAAAATGCCTGTTTTACAGTTCATGTAGCTGATTTCAAATACTTGTATTCTTTCTTTACAGTTGTACTCCTTCCATCAGAGTATGCCCGTGGGCCCTCACTGACCCCCAACCTGGGTGTCGCCTCTGCTGATGACTCCCTAGGCTTATGCTGAAGCCTCCAAAAGGCCCTGCAGTTATAAGGGGGCAGCCAACCAGGGCGCCAGTATTATCTGGGGGTTCTAACTGTACTGACCTGACTCCTTCAGATGGGTGTGAGAAACCTTTGAAAAAGTACACCCTAGAGAATTCTTCGTTTATGACATAAGGTTAGAGGGGGGAAAAAAAGAATAGAAAAACAAAAACACCAAAAAAAAAGAATTCTGTTTCTCCACAGTCTATCGTTGCTGATTTCATTCTGAAATTCTTAAATCAGATAAACTTCTTGTCCTTTTTCTCCATAGACTATTTAATTGAATTATTTCAGATCAACCATAGTGGAGTTATTTAGATGTTAAAAACAAATTAATTATTTGTCAAAAGAAATTAAGAATAGCACTCCCCACACCAGATCTTTATATGTCACTAACAGAAAGCACACAAAGAAAAATAACATTCCACATTCAACAGTCTCTATAAACAAATTGATCCCCTGCCAGAACCTATTCAATCTGAATTGGCCATGAGTAGTATTCTCATGTTGATTTATAATCTGAGACTCTTTACTATTCAAGGCAAAACACAGCCCTGAGCTCTGGCATTAAAACAGCAACCAACAAATTGGTATTATCCTTGCAAAATTCAACCAAACATCTGCAGCCAAACACTCTGAGACAAAAAAGGCACTTCAGATTGGAATAAAATATAAAACTGGATTCACGTATTTAAATGAAATGTTTCAGTGTATGTTTACTGAAAGATTGTATGCCACAGATGGATGAGAATATGAGACAAAAAGTCACAAATCATTTCATTTTTGAGCTCTGAAAGGTCCAGGAAGACCAGGTGGAACTAGAAATATTGCTGTGGCCATTTAAAAAAATATTATCCACCACATAACCATTTATTTTGATATTTAATTTTTCAATTTTAGTTTAACACATGTGTTAACATCATGAGTTAAAAAGTTTATATCTGGAAAAGCCTCCGTTATGGACTACTACATTTGAAATCTATTTAATGATGAATTTTCCTTTTTACATCCCATATAAAGAGGATGTATTTAATATTACTCTGGCTGTCATCTAAGCTCTTCATTTGATACATAAACTAAGTCCATTGGTAGTAAATGACTTCCCTAAGGTCAAGAACCCCAAGGATCCTTAGCAAAATGTTTTAATTCTCCTAAGATATTCCAAAAATAATATACTTAAAGCCACTGATCCAAAATATTGATTTATTTCTCAACGTGTACTACTCTGATGTTCTGCAGAATATCAGCAGGTATTTGGCAAATTGGGATTCTTTAGTTAAATAAGTTAACAAATGTTGGGTTAAACAAAGACTCTTAGCTATATCAGTGAACTTTATGCACCTCCAAAAGGAAAATACAGTAGACAATTGGTTTTGCAAACGTATTTGACCAAAGACACCACTTTCTACCCACAGAACACAGCATACAACCAATGAGAAATACTCTCTTGTTTTCTAGAGTCTTATCTTGCTTCTTGAGAATTTATCATCATAACACCACCAGAAGGATTTTTCTAAAATCTGACCTGGTTATGTAGCCCCTCAGCTTATACCCTTTCAACAGCTCCCTTCTGCCAGCCTGGTCAAGCCCACCCTTTGGCATGGCATAATCCTCCATTACCTGTACAGGTCAGCTCTTACCTCACCTGGAACTTTATACTCCCACGTTGTGGTTTACATCCTCTTCTCATCCCTACACACCTGAGCGATACCACAAATTCACATCCATTAACGTTGGGGTAGGGCATGGCAATGAGTTTCTCAAGAGGAATATCTGAGTCCCCAGTAGTCTCTGGGTATAGGCTTGCATGGATATAGGAGAAATGACCTCTGGGTTTTTTTTTTTGCTTTTATTATTTTTTAAACAACCCTTTAAAAAACCCTTCTGAGCCTGGAGACAGCACAAAAGAGAGCAAGGCCCAGTTTTGGCCCATAGGCCACAGTTTGCTAACTTTTGAATTAGAGGACAGCACAATTCAGGATATTCAAGGTTGCCCACAATGAGTACTGCCTAGAACATGGAAGGAATATGAAGGGTGCTCCATGCCTAAAAGCCAGAAGCCAAGAAGCACAAGGGGCTCTAACAGATGGGTTGAGATATAGCAGTGAAATAACCAGGCAAGACAACCCCTGCTCATGCCCCTTCCCTCATTTGAGACCAGATAGCTGAGAAAGGAGTAATGTTTCCAGGTGGAAACAATGAATTAGGACAGAGGGATAGGGTATTATTTCTAGGTGCTAGTAGCATTCAGGAAAAAAAAAAAAATAGAGAATACATAATCCAGAAGACCAGCCATAAATGGGTCCCAAACAGCATCATCCCATATTGCTATACCATATTCTGAAAACATTATCAAGCTCAGCTGTAGCAATTACATTCTCCCTTCAGCATGGGTGAGCTGGGTCAGCAGAGAATGCAGACCAGCTGGCAGAGAGTCTCACACAAAAATGAGCTCACTAACAGCAATCCAGCTGAACACTGGAGAAATGCAAATTAAAAAGACCAACAAAAAAATTTGCAGAATCCACAGAAGAAACAAAAAAGCAGTATTAAATATAATTATTATTCTTGGAAAGATAAAGAAAAGTAGAACCATGAAACGAAAGAACTATTACAAAAATCCAACATATTTTAAAAATATTTTAACATTATACACATATTTGTACATAGTAATTATTTTTAAAGTATATATTTTTAAACAAAAATAAACTGTTGAAACATTTATTAGAAGGACTGAATAAGCAACCCAATGTACAAGTTTTAGAGAAATACATTAAACAGAGAAATTATCCAAGAACTTAGAATGAAGAGATGAAAAGTATAAAAGAAATGTTAAGAGACAAATGAATCCAACTGGAAGTTTCATCATCTTAAAAAAGTTCCATAAGAAGAGAATAGAAAGAATGGTAGAAAGGCAATATTTAAAGTAGGAGCTGAGAATTTCCTAGAATTAAAAATACACATGAGTCAATAAGGCAAAAAAGGCTATCATCTACTAAGTAGGATAAGTAAGGAAAACAAACATCTGCACACACATGTACATATATCTCTTGATAGGGAACAGTAAAATTTCTGAAATATTAAAGTAGAGAAATAACAAATGCAACTAGAAAAAAATATAAATCAAAGGATTAAGAAGCAGAATAATATAATACTTCTATCAGCATTAGTGGGTGTAAAAGAACAATGAAGCAGTATCTTCAAAGGCCTGAAGAACAAGAATTTTGTGCCTAGAATTTTATATCTAGCTAAACTAATCTGCATTTAACATAACAATCAAAGGACATTTTTGGATATGCAAGCACTCAAAGTTTGCACCAAAGTTTACCAACATGGGTGTACTTCAGCAAGGAAAAAACAAACTATTCACGATAGCAGTGATATATAAGAAACATTGTTGGGAAAATTTTTACAATTTTTTTTGTTTCCCAAATAAGAAATGAGCACGGGAAAAGTTATTTACTAACAATCTAAGAAGTTAAAGGAAAAATAACACATGAGAAGTGGGGAGTGGGAATCTGAGAAAAGTAAAAATATCTTAAGCTTCTTAGTTTAGCAACAAAGGGACTTAGAAACTAGAAACTGATTTTTTTTCTAACTGCTTCTAAAATTAGTAAGTTTTAAAATTTTAAATAATTAGAACAGCAAACCAGTAGAGGGAAAAATAAAGTATATGTATACACAGACATAGCAGAAGGCATAGGAGGGCTGTAGAACTACTCATGCAAGTCCAAATGCCCTGTCTACTTGTTCCTCTACAGCTCAAGCACTGCCTCCATCTAGACCGTTCCTAAAAACCTCACATCTCTCCTTCTGCCCACCCATGATCCCACCATACACTGAACAAATTTATATTACAGTATCTATAATACTTCTTTATGTTTGTTGTTTACAAACCAATCTTGCTCATTAGGCATAAATTCTTAAGGACTAGAACAGCCTCCTCCTCATTTCTACATCCCTTCCTATATCACAGTTACTCAATGTTTGTTGAATGGATGAAAATAGAGGCAATTTTTACATACTTAAAACTAGAAAATTGATTGTACATGACCAAGGTTATAACTTATAATAAATCATTTGTTGCAAGAGGCTAAAATCCACGTCTAAGTCACTACCGCATTTCTGACAAAGTCATTCTTGGATATTTTTGTTAAGTTTAGAAATCAATTGAAATCAGGATGTAGGAGGACGTACTAGACAATATTAAGGTGTCTTCCATCTCCAAAGCTCAGAATTTAGAGAATAACTTTAAGAGACACTTTGACTGATTGTCCCTGAAATCGTACAACACCTGCAGAAGCTCTATGTCTTCATGGTTTTCAGACCCAGGCGTATTCTCCATCAATATGGCGGACATCACTCGCACATTCATTTTCACCATATCCAATTCACTGTGCAATTTTCCAATCTGTAGAGAGCAACACAATCACCAGTCAGTGTGACACACAGAGAATGTGTTCACATTCCTTGTTTCCTGCCCCCATGGGACATTTGCTGGAAGAAAAAATACTTCTGCAAAATTTAATATTTTCAAACTTAAATTTAATTTCATATAAATATACACATAGTTATTTTACAATGTATACCTTGTCACCTTCTAAAAGGACTTGAGATCTCTTGTAATAAACCCCAAAATATGCTTTAGGAATTTTAAAAATGAAAGGAAAAAAAAAAAAGGTTAGAACCAAATATGAAGAGGGGAGAAGTACTAGGTACCTAGCAGAAGAAGGTACCAGAAACCTGGATAAAATGGCAAAAGTTATCCTGAGTTTCTTGGCAACCGACAGGATAAAAGAAAAACAAATGAGGGTTATCTAGTTCTCATGGTATTAAAGAAGAAAGAAGAAATAAATCTTTTTCCTGTATTAAATTCTAAGAGGAATTAGTCACATGAATTTTTATATAAGAAAAAAATAATAATACAAAGTCTTCAATTATAGTTCCTTTACAGCGGAACAGAAATGGGCTTCATACAATAATTGCTTATCTGTGCCTTGGACAAACTGATATACACAAAGAAGTAAATACAATTCAGTTGGCATAATAAATACAAGTAATAAGACTACCATTTACAAAACTCTCTGAAATATGTGACAGTCCTACCAGAAGTAACAGGAATTAGCTCATGGACACTAGATCCAGTCCACAGTCAAGGCTCCACAAAGCCATGAAAGCCACTAGGCAAGCACAACTCTTACAAAGTTGGGCTTTGGAAGTAGACAGAACCAATGGGATTAATCCTTCTTGGAACTGAACTATAAGTCACATAGTATGACTAAGCCTCAGTCTCTTCCTCTGTAAAATAAATGTATCTACATCTCAATGTTGTTAACCAGAAAGGACAAACTGTATATAAGGTGCTTACAAATCAGGAAAACACATCAATAAATACAGTGATTGCTGTTGTTACCTGTTCTGGGACCAATGTAATAGTCGAGTTCTTTGGAGCAATTACAGAAGAAAGAGCTGGTGCAGTAGGGACAGATGTTGGAGGATTTGATGAGATTTGAGCAGTCTATGAGTATAAAATATGGTAATATTATTATGTGAATTAACATAGCCACCCAACGCCAAGTTTTTTCCATTCAGCTAACTCAAGCACTCTCAAACAAAGTCCTGTGTACAGGGTATCTGCCCGGAGTAAATCATCAACTACACAACCCGTCCAGCATTTTGTGAAGAATGCTAAGCAAATGAGACGCCCATAATAGAGCAGGTATTCAACAAAAGGTGAATTATCATTTACAATTTAATAAAATGCCTTTTTTTTTTTTTTTTTTTTACCCAGGGTTTAAGTGATAAACTGCCATGTGAGATTATTGATGCCTTCTCTTTGGACTGTTAATAACAAATGAGAGCTCAATTCATGTCAAGTCTTTTTAAGCCATAGCTGACAAGGCATCTCCTTCTCCATCAATGACCCTCCTTGGGTCAATGCCACATCTCCAACCTTGGGTGGCGAGGTGAAAGCTCAAGGCTCTAGGCCAGTGCTTCTCAACATAAATGTGCAGAAAAAACACCTGGAAATCTTGTAAAAAGGGAGGTTCTGATTAGTCTAGGGTGGAGCAAGCCAAACAAACTTTCACACTTTAAGTAGCAAAATCCCAAGTCTCGGTTATTCTATGAGATATTGCAATATCCTTCTAATAAATTCATCTTTTTGCTTAAGCTTAAGTGGATTTAGGGTTGTCTCCTGCAATGAGAAAAGACCCAAGTGATATACTACTATACTCTCCATGGGTCAAAGAAAGGCCTCCTACCTCTTGTCTTGCTGTTTCAGCCTCTGCTTCTGAGGGAGGAAACTGAACGCCTTTCTTAAGCAGGTCGAGGTATACTTCTTTGACTTCGCTTACGTCCACACCTCCTGGGAAACCCTGTGACCAAGCCTGAGTTCAAGAGATGAAAACGTTCCAGAGTTAAAACAGCAACAAAACCAAAACACAATTCTTTTTTTTTTTTTTTTGAGACAGTCTCACACTATTGCCTGGGCTGGAGTGCAATGGCACAATCTCAGCTCACTGCAATCTCCACCTCCCGGGTTCAAGCGATTCTCCTGCCTCAGCCTCCCGAGTATCTGGGAATTACAGGTGCCCACCACCACGTCTGCCTTATTTTTTGTATTTTTTAGTAGAGACGGGGTTTCACTGTGTTGGCTAGGCTGGTCTCGAACTCCTGACCTTGTGATCTGCCCACCTCGGCCTCCCAATGTACTGGGATTACAGGCGTGAGCCACCACGCCCGGCTGAAAACACAATTCTTAAGCTCCTGATAGAAAATGAGAGATCAATAATTATGTACCCCACTCAGAGAGAGAAAGCTACTTTTGAATGCCATGGGCAAAATGCTCATTTTCAAAGGCTAGGAAAATATAAAATATTTTATTTTTATTTTTTATTTTTTTTGAGACGGAGTCTTGCTCTGTCTCCCAGGCTGCAGTGCAGTGGCGCGATCTCGGCTCACTGCAAGCTCCGCCTTCCGGGTCCACGCCATTCTCCTGCCTCTGCCTCCCAAGTAGCTGGGACTACAGGCGCCCGCCACCACAGTTGGCTAATTTTTTTTTTTGTATTTTTAGTAGAGACAGGGTTTCACCGTGTTAGCCAGGATAGTCTCAATCTCCTGACCTCATGATCCACCTGCCTCGGCCTCCCAAAGTGCTGGGATTACAGGCATGAGCCACCGCGCCCGGCCCAAAATATTTTAAATCAGACTTCCATGCCTCAAAATCTTGAAGAAACCCTAGGATATATACTATCAATTGTTTTTTGCTGCTCTGAATCCAAAATTAACAGATTCCAAAACAACATCAGTAGCTCTTTTTCCAAGTAACCTTGAACTAGTCAGTTAGTTGGAACAGTTTCCCAACCTGCAAAATGAACATACACATCATCATCGTCTTTCCTATTTGACACAGATAAAATAGAAACTGAGAGGAAAGTAGGGAAATGACTACAAATCTTCAGAAAAAGTGTACCATCCAATGCCAAAAAATTATTATTACACAGAAACTAAAAATAGCAAAAATGCTTTTCTGGCTCAATCCAAGACATATAAAAGATAAGCAAAACAATCAGGAGGTAAGCTGTGAAATCCCTAATCTTAGAAATTTACCATCCCATGAGGTATACAACAGACTTACCTTAATGAAATTCAAGATTCTATTCTGAATGTCTAATGGCAAGTTGTATCTAGGATTCAGTAGCTTAACTAAATTCTCTTTAACAAATTCCTTCTTCACAATCAGAGACTGGAAACTTGGACCACAGTTCTGCACGCACATGTCAATAAGCTAAATTAGAAAAATAAATTAAACATTATATTTATCTGGCAAAACCACCTCCTAAAAATGTAAGGGAAAAATTGCTAAATAATAATTTCCACCAGCATACTAATTAACAAACATAATTTAGTATCTACTAAAATATATGGCAAAATGTTAGGTTCTGGGGGTATGTGGAAATATGAGCATAATGTAACAGTCTAGAGGACAGACTTATCAAGGAGCCCCAGCACATCCAAAAGGGAATTAACCAGCAATGCAGAGTACTAAATGCTAAATGCTGAATGGACGTGCAGGCCAAACATATGAGCTACAGATGGAATAATATCTGTCCCAGTTTACCCAGGGTAGCACAGGTATATTCCCAATGTCCTGTTTATTAATGATGACACACCCTTTCACTTTCAAAAATGTCCTGGTTTGGATGATGAATTACACAGTCACCCTAGCTATAGGTCCTTATAGGCAAGAGTGATTATTTAGGGCTAGGTGGTCTTACAAGACTTTTGGAAAAGGCTAATTGGAAGCTGGGCTTTGCAAAACGGCTAAGAACAGTAAAAATGAGTATAGAGCTATATTCCAGACAGAGAAATTGTATGAAAACTATATAAATGTGGAAAAGTGGGTAAGTTATGAAGGGGGAGATAAGTACTCTGGTCTGTCTCCAGCAGAGGCATCTTGATAAAGGTAAATTGGGGACACTGGAAAGATAGGGTAGATAAAGTCTGTCCAGGTTGTAGAGAAGTTTGTGTGGCAGTGCAAAGGGCGTGGATATTATCTTGAAGGCACTAAGAAGTTACGGAGGGTCTCTGTTAGTTTGTCACCATCACACCTTTACCCTGAAACTGAGGAAAAGGTTAATGTGTGCAAAGTACTATTCTGGATAGGTGGTCAGGCAGCACTCTGCAAAGGCAAGTGGAGGGAGAAGAAACCTGGAATGACAGAAAGATCCACTAGCAACCCACTAGTTCAGGCATGATATACAAAAGGCCTAAACTAAGATGACGTGGGTACAAGAAAAGGAGTCACGACAGAATTATGAAGGAAGAACTTTGAATGACAATGCTGGTCAAAAAAGGAAGATGACTGAAAGTTAAGTGACTCTCATTCTGCATGAGGACCCCTGTGATGGAAATTTGGAAGAGGGGGTGGTATGGCTGGTCTAGGGGTAGAAATGATGGGCTGAAATTTAGATATTTTGAGTTCAAAAGATAAGGGACATTTAAGTTGGTGTTTAGCAGTGAGCTGGACACACACAGCTATAGTTCAAGAGAGTGAAGGACCAAAAGTGAGTTATCAAGGCTGCCTACAATGAGAAGAGAGGAGGAAGGGCTGAAACACTGGGGTTCACCTATTACACAGGCCAGCGAAAATCCAAGGAAGGCAATCAAAGAGTAACTGACAGAAAATGAAGCACAAAATCAGGAGTACATAAGGCACCCCTTTGGTAAAGTCAAAAGAAAAGTTTCCTGGAGGATGGGGTGTTATACAGTTAAGAATATGCACTAAGGAGCATCAGTTCCCTTGAAAAACACATTTGCGATAAAGCAACATGAGCAGAAACTTGACTAAGAAAGAATGAGCCAATACTGAAGAACTGCATGCAGAAAGTAGATTTCTAAAAGTAATCTAAAAACAAAATTAAATCTTTAGTTTCCATGCTACAACCTCAAATTAGAAAGGTCATAGAAACCATTAACATGACCAGGATAATCATCTCTGCAGAATAGAAGCCCTAAAAATGGACTTCATGCCATGCTTTGTCTTTGTATTTTTAGTCTGTCTTTAATGGAAATACATAAAGTGGCAGCAGGTATGAACGCTATAGTTTTAAAGCACAGTGACCAAGAAGGTAATCAGAAAATACAGAAGGTGAGCACATGTAGCTGTGTGAAACACAGCGAAAACCTTTAAGGCAAAGGAAAATAAAAACAAAATCCAAAACATACTAAGATGAATCTATACTAGTGCAGGTTGTTAAGACAAAGTTGGAAAGTTGAATAATATGCCATTTAGCTTGATGGATTATTATAATGAGTATAATGAGTTTTTAATGGGTGAAATGCTGAAAGGAAACGTGCCTCTAGCTCAATGTGAGTTTACAGAAATATTTCACCTAACTAGTTGTACAGTCTTAGGCAAATACTTAGGCTCCAAGTCTCATTCTCCCTAGGCATATATATATATATTTTTTTTCTTTTTGACACAGGGTCTCACTCTCTCATCTAGGCTGGAGTGCAGTGGTGCAATCTCGACTCACTGCAACCTCTGCCTCTCGGGTTCAGGTGATTCTCATGCCTCAGCCTTCTAAGTAGCTGAGATTACAGGCATGCACCACCATGCCCAGCTAATGTTTGTATTTTTAGCAGAGATGGGGTTTTGCCACATTGGCCAGGCTGGTCTCGAACTCCTAGCCTCAGGTGATCCACCCACCTCAGCCTCCCGAAGTGCTGGGATTACAGGCATGAACCACCACACCTGGCCCTCACAAACTAATTTTTATCTTTGGTGCAACAAGATTTTATGATAATGAGTAACACTCCCAGGAGGAGCATGTACAAAATCAAAGAGTCAACATGAAATGCTAAAAATGTGAACATCTGGAGATTAGCAGTCATGCCTTTTGTGTTTTCCCATTAGAATCAAGAATGCCGGGACTAATTACTTCTACATCACCTCCTCTATTATATCACCAGAACCTCTTTCACCCTCCAACTCACTCAGATAAGTAATAAAACTTACTGTGGCAAATTAAATTAAAATTAAATATGTTGTTTTCACATATTCTGAAATTGAACTTGGTGCAAATGTGTTCAGATAACCTATATTTGGAAATAAGACAAATAAGAATCCATAATCTGAGGTGGGATTGAAAACTCTGGAGCCAAGGAACAAAGACAGACTGAAGTGGGTGACTCCAGGCTTCACTGATCTCTTGGGCTTAGCTGGGCAAATCACTTATCCTAAGCCTCAGTGTCCTTATCTGCAAAATGGACATAATATCTCCCTCTAGAGACTTGTTGAAAGGCCCAAATGAAACATAACAAAGAGCGTGACACAAAGCAGGACCTCAATACATGGCAACTATTTAGATCATCTTCCTAGCAGGACTGAATGTGACGATTAGCTGACCTAAGTATTTTAAGAGAGGGCTGGAATCAAAAGAGATTTTCTCACTGTAAATTTCCAAACCAGGCACAGTGACAACAACCAGGTTTCAGGGCCATCAGAGCTACACCTGGGCCATGAATAGTGCCTTCACCAAGGTGACTACCCCAGCCTAGAGGCCTCAGTCTTCTCAGTCCCTCCAATTGCAACAAGCTCCTGGGGGGACAACCACATGGTTTTGTTTTGCTTTGTTTTGTTTTGTTTCGACACAGAGTCTCGCTTTGTCACCCAGGATGGAGTGCAGTGGCACAATCTAGGCTCACTGCAACCTCCGCTTCCTGGGTTCAAGCAATTGTCCTGCCTCAGCCTCCCAAGTAGCTGGGATTACAGGCACATGCCACCATGCCCGGCTAATTTCTGTATTTTCAGTAAAGACAGGGTTTCACCATGTTGCCCAGGCTGGTCTCTAACTCCTGACCTCAAGTGATCCACCCTTGTGGGCCTCCCAAACTGCTGGCATTACAGGCATGAGCCACTGCACCCAGCCTGATATTTTGTTTCACTGGTAAATTTGCCAAAGGAGAATACACTAAGCTTCTCCTTCATTATTATTTTCAACCACATAATTTTACACATCTTATGAAACCCCTGAAGCTCACTGCTTAGGGGGTGCTCCACAAAGGCCTATTAACTAATTGATTCTTAGGAACCTGTTCAACCACTTTCTATTTGACACTAATAGTAGCCTCTTGCTGAGATTTATCACAATTGACTCATTCAAGAAGAGAATACTTCCTGGCTCAGAGTAATAAAGCCTGGAAACGAAATTCTGCTGAAACACAAAACTGCTCTACCGACTGATGGTAGGAAATCATAGTACAGTCAGATTCCATTAAAGCCGAATCAAGGTTAACACGTCCATGGAGAACTCAACATGACAGATAACATAAAGAATATTTATAACTGAATTTGACAGGCTCTCATCACTTTACATTAATAAAATGGAAATGTCATATATAGGGATTACTTTTTAAAGAGTTTACTAGTAAACTTATAATTGCGTTTGACAGACATGGGTGACTCCTTCTGTGACTAATTCCCCTCCTAATTAAATTTGGCTTATGTGAATATTAAAGTCAGTTTTGAGGCCCTAAGCACACCTCTGCAAGGCAGGGAGTAGTCTGAGGTGAGGTGACTGGACCATTAAATACACCACTTGGGGAAATCAGCATGAATATATGAAGAGTCAAAGGCCTATTTAAAGAAAATCCAAGGAAAACCCAGGTGTTTTTCCTGACTTGAATGTACTGTGACCCCAAGGATGAAGGTGTATTCTGACTGGTGACTCTTGCCTGTTTTTAGGCACAGGCTTTAGATTCTCTTGTTCGCACACATTGGACAGAACCCATAAGGTAAGGTAGCTACAGATCTGAGGTGGAACAGATCATGGGAACGGCAGCGAGCTGGTAGTCAGGCTTGAGAGATTAGACTACCTGATGAGAAGGAAGAGTGGAAGCCCAAAGAGAAACAGAGGGCCAGAGGCACGACACTCTGGAATAACCCAGCTTCCTCAAGGAGGGTCCCTGGTCCATCGTCATAGCGAGGGACCATGATGGAAGAAGATATGGAGGCGGGATTAAGAAGCAACCACTGACACATCAAGTAGGCTTGGGCACAATGGAGGAAGCGGCAAACTGTTATGAATGGTGAACACCTGTAAAAAGCAAAATAATAATACCCCATGCTGAAATAGAGAAGGGGGCATAAATTAGTCTTCTGCCCTTCTCTTCCTTACTCAATTCTCCTAACCTTTGGCACCCTTGAGATAACCCAGATATACCACGAGAATGGCTTACGTGAATATTAAAGTCAGTTTTGAGGCCCTAAGCACACCTCTGCAAAGCAGTGAGTACTCTGAGGTGAGGTGACTGGACCATTAAATACACAGCTTGGGGAAATCCGCATGAAGACACAAAGAGTCAAAGGCCTATTTAAAGAAAATCCAAGCAAAAGGGTACATCTACCCATCTTTCTACTCCCGTTCTACAGTACCTTCCATTAGCCCTTGAGTCTTCCCGGATACTAGGAGAGATGGGATTAGGTGTGTGTATGAGGGTGTGGTGCTTAATCATTAATCCAGTCGACATCTGATATACCTGGCCCTGTACTACACAGGAAGAAACTAAAGACACAAAGGAAACACAGTAGCCTGCTCTTTTAAGAGGCTTGATTCGTTCTGAGAAACAAAGAAGTATGAGGCAAGGGCATGGAATTTAGAATCTGAGGACTGGGATCAAATCTTGCCTATGCTATGTAATAGCCATTTTCATCTTGGAAATAAATCAGTTTCTCCTAGTCTCAATTTCTTCATCTGTGAAATGGAGTTAATAACAGAACTACTTCACAGGGTGGTCAAGAACATTGACAGGTGCCAGGCATTTCTATCAGTGACCCATCGTTCTGGGATTTCTACAGAAGTGCCTCACTCTTCTCTCCACAATCTCCTCCATTCTGTGACCTTCAAGAGTTAAGGATAGGTGAGAGGTTCAAAAAAAAAAAAAAAAAAAAAAAAAAGGTGAAGGGGGAAAATGCCTCTAAAACTATATTCAGATCCCAACGTGAAGGGTTTCTTTAATGATCAAATCATGAAGACCGTTCATTGCATTTCTGCTCATTCAGTGAGCCTATGCAAGATGTCCATTTTCTTCTACATGTAACTAGAAACCAGGAGCTATGCTCACATATGCCCCAAAGTCCTCTTGATAAAGACTAATGCTCCTAAGGCAGTGTGATGCTGGCTGATTAGTGCCGTGACCATGCACAGTCTTGGGCTGGGCTGAGATAAACAAAGGCGTGCAGAATAAATCAGAAAGCTACACAGCTCACTCTCAGGCAGCAGGCAGGGCTTGCAACACATACTAAAGTAAAAAGGACAACTCACCAACGTGACTGAAGAGGTCATATGGCCAAGGATGGTGGGAAAATGGGAACACGTCAAATAAGAGTCCACACTTAAATAACAGACAATACAACACACAGGAGAATTGCTTAAACCAACATAGAACATTCTCCAAATCATGCCAGGCAGCAGAACTTGGTTGGAATTTAATGAGCTGAGAGCATCTCAGGATTCCACAAAGCTGTTCAAGTGAGGTAGAAAGCTAACAGGGAGGTATTTTTCAAAATTTCAATTCTCATCTTAAATTATGGTTAATTAATACATGCACAAACTTTATTATTATTATTCTTTTTTTTAAGAAGGAGTCTTGCTCTGTTGCTCATGCTGGAGGGCAGTGGTGCGATCTTGACTCACTGCAACCTCCACCTCCTGGGTTCAAGCAATTCTCCTGTCTCAGCCTCCCGAGTAGCTGGGACTACAGGCACACGCCACCACGCCCGGCTACTTTTTGTATTTTTAGTAGAGACGGGGTTTCACCATATTGGTCAGGCTGGTCTCAAACTTCTGACCTCAGGGGATCCACCTGCCTCGGCCTCCCAAAGTGCTAGGATTATAGGCGTGAGCCACCATGCCCAGACACAAACTTTTTTTTTTTTTTTTTTAAGAGTTGAGGTCTCTCTTTGTCACTCAGGCTGAGGTACAGGGGCATGATCATAGCTCACTGCCATCTTGAATTCCTGGGTTCAAGTGATTGTCCTGCCTCAGCCCCCTAAGTGGCTGGGGCTACAGATGCAGGCTACTATGTCTGGCTACTTTTTAAATATTTTGTAGAGACAGGGTCTCACCATCTTGCCCAGGCTATTCTCAAACTCCCGGGCTCAAGCAATCATCCCACCTCGATGCTGGGATTATAGGCATGAGCCATCACACCCAGCCAATACACAAAGTTCTTCATCAGTTCACCATGTATAATACATGTTAACCACTAATTCCCATCTCCTGACCAAGAACAATTGATTTTTCAGGAACAAGCTCTTCCCGTGAAATTAAATGCTATTACAAAGAACTAAACTTTCTTTATTCTGCAATTCTCATAAATGAAGAGTTTTAACTCATACTGTACACAACTCTTAGGTAATCTATTAGCTAACCTATTAGTTTTCTCAGAATACTTGCTTCTTATTTTTTACCCAGGATTAAAAACGTAACTATAGCTTGAGAAATTGAGTCTTACTTATAAAATTAAAGTACTTACTGACAAGGTAAGTTGGATTTCTTTATGATTGTAGTTTTTGGAAATCCTTTTCTTCAAAGCTTTCACTGCATCTTTTGGCCTATGGTAATAAATACACTGAAATCACCAATTTAGGCATTGCTGAAAACAAGCAGTCTCTCTGAAAAGCAACATGCATTTGGAGAGAGGAATGGCTAAGGAGAAAACCAAGGCCTTGGTCCTACTGTGGGACCCTACACGAATGACTTAACTTCTTGAACCTAAACTTCTTCACACATACAGGCAGAAGATACCACCTACCCCCTTATGAGAATCAAATAAAATATTTTTGTACAAGTCTATTACCTAGAAAGCACCACCCATGAAATGCGCTCATTCCTATATCCCTCTATCAATGCACAGAACCAACTTATAGGAAATGCAACTTCTGAAACAACGAATGTTACCATTTTAATTAAAACTATTAGTATTTCCTGAGCACCCTACAGACAAGGGGATGTAAGAGGAATTACAACAAACTAGGTCAGCTGCCAATACACCACAATTTTACGTTACAAATAACTATTTATAAGGGTCCAAATTTAAGATTCTCTTTTTGTATTATCAATGAATTGGTATTATCAATGAAAATGTTCCCAGAGGAACTAAACATGGTAAATAGAATTATAGGAAAAAAACCATACACACTTAAAAGTACTAACCAGCTTGTAATCCCAGCACTCTGGGAGGCCGAGACGGGCGGATCATGAGGTCAGGAGATCGAGACCATCCTGGCTAACACAGTGAAACCCCGTCTCTACTAAAAAATACGAAAAACTAGCCGGGCGAGGAGGCGGGCACCTGTAGTCCCAGCCACTCGGGAGGCTGAGGCAGGAGAATGGCGTGAACCCGGGAGGCGGAGCTTGCAGTAGGCCGAGATAGTGCCACTGCACTCCAGCCTGGACTCTGACTTTTAAAGTACTGTACACAATTTAAAATTGTAAGAGCGGCCGGGTGCGGTGGCTCATGCCTGTAATCCCAGCACTTTGGGAGGCCGAGGCAGGAGGATCACGAGGTGAGGAGATCGAGAGAACCCTGGGTGCCACTGTGAAACCCCGTCTCTACTAAAAATACAAAAAATTAGCCGGGCATGGTGGCGGGCACCTGTAGTCCCAGCTACTCGGGAGGCTGAGGCAGGAGAATGGCGTGAACCCGGGAGGCGGAGCTTGCAGT